>NW_020653543.1:0-10914 GCF_003589595.1 Hyposmocoma kahamanoa | reverse complement strand
TCTTGTAAGGAGCTGTTTTTATAGATTGAAAGTTTTGTAAAAAGTTACGAACTTGTTATTCGTGAGAGTGATGATAACTGTATGCGAGTCACTGGTGTTATCTCGTCAATTATGCAGATATTGTTTATGTTGAAAAAAAAATCGCTTGCATGTTGATTTATTTTTGATGTTACGCCTAGGGCCATATCACGTCTTTTCTAAACAATGCGTGTATACTCAACATGGGATCTCGCAGATAGTTACATTTTGCCTCGTTAATGTTTGATATTGTTAAATTAAAAAATTTGTTGCGAGAGTACGGCTCCAGGATTGGAAGAGTTGTAGTGCTCAAGGGGAGGCTTATCTCCAACAGTGGATGCATATAAGCTAATGACATGACGACGTGTCGCTGCAACAGGAGTCATTTGTGAGAATCACAGACATTATCTAAAATATACACCGCAAGTGTACCTACTTCGCGTTCCTAATATAAGGTATAAACGTTTAGTTGCCGCTGCTGCGCTTCACTACGCGCCCGGCCGTTATCATAGTTAAACATCAATCAAAAACGCGAAAAATGGCTAATTGTGCCACCACAGCTATGAATAAATGAATAAACAGGGAAATTTCCTTCCATAGTTCAGTAATTTTGTAATCATGCATAATTTATTTTAAAATAAATTATTTTCATTTTGAATGAATGTCGAGACAACAAATATGCAAACGTGTGTATGCTGCATGATTCGTAATACATTGAGGCTTGTTAAATACATGCTACGTCCGCGTCTTCGATTTAATCAATCGCTTTAGTGCTGAAAAAGGTTACCCATCAGTAAATAGCGCTTGTGACGTCTTTGGAGGTACAAAAAATGTGGCACGCTTGGTTTTCATACAGATCGCGGTACTTGGGGCGTCTATTTAAATATATGGGGTGAGAATCGTCTAAAGTCTAAACGGGGTTAGTTAAAACTATCTACTCTACGCCTCTAAGTTAGTCCCTGTATTTGCACCTGCGTCACGAATTCAAAGAGCGTGCACGTTAGTACTTCCTTGCAAGCGGATTATTTTTAAAGTCCATTTTAATGGGCTTGCACAGACGCGACGTACCTGTATGTGCGACAGTACGCCGTGGCACAACTCTATTGGTTTTGAAAAGTGTTATTTTCGCTCTACTTAGGTTCTTAGTGCTTTTCGGAAAAATGCTTTGATTTTGAAATTAATTTGTACAGTACCTCTCTGGCGGTTGTTTAGTAAACCAAATGAGATTTTATTAAATCTTTTGATAGATTTTAAAATAACTAAAGAAATTCATGTTTCAGTACATTATTTGGAAGATATTGTTAACGACATGAACAACATATACCTCGATGGCATAAAACACTACGTGATGGAATCAGAAATGAGTAGATCCGTAGAAGAACTAAAGTCACCGATATAGCTCAAAGGATTAGCAAGTTGAAGTGGCAGTGTGCAGGGCATAGCTCGTAGAATTGACGGCCGTTGGGGCAGAAAGGTTCTTGAATGGAGACCACGAACGGAAAGACGTTTAGTGGGATAGCCCCCGACTAGATGGACAGATGACCTGGTACGGGGCAGCGGATAACCGATGGAGGCACGCCGCGTCCGATCGGCTTATCTGGTAATAATTGGTGTAGGCCTATACCTGTTGAACACAGTGGATGTCTTCCGGCAGATATGATGATGATGATGATGATGAGGAAACACTAGGGTATTTATAATGCAGTGTGTTTTAAATACTGTTTTTGAACTGATTGTTCGTGAGTGACCTATGATGACAAACCATTTTCCAACCATTGAAATATTGAATGATACGGAAAAATAAGCAATAATAATAATAGATAAACTATATTGTCCTACTATTGGGGCATAGACCTTTCACAATGAGAGGGCTTGGGATGTATAATGGGTTACTTCACACACATCATTAGATTACTTTGCATATGTGTGCAGGTTTACTCGCGATGTTTTCCTTCACCAAAAAGCCTACAGTAAATTACAAATAAAACTTCGTAAACTAAAATCTTGAAGCTAACCCAGTAAAAACTGGGTTGTACTATTTAGTTGTCGCATAAATTATTCTGTCAATATGTAAATGTACTTGTAAGTTGGTAAACAATTTCGATAACCAGGCTAGTGCACGACGTCTCTCGTAGAATAAGCAAGTACTCGTTATGAATATTGAAATAATTTTGCTTGGTTTGTTTGAAAAAATATATATTCGCTATTTACATCCAAACAAAAAAAACCCTACTTATTGTAGTATCGATGGCATACACTACTTATAATGCTTTCCAAGGGTGAAAGGGTTAGACCCGACTTTTAGCAGTTTACTAGTTTAGTAGACTACACTTGCGATTTATAGGCAATTGCATCGACGACTGCATTGATACAAACGCGCGTCTGCATCGATACAAACGCGCGTCTGCACCAATACAAACGCGCGATTGAGTCGATGCAATCACCTGTAAATCACAAGCGTAGCAAGAGATATGTAACTGCACATCATCAGCATATATTATGGAATTAGTGTATTTTATTACTTGGACCAAATCAGCACTGTATATAATAAATACACGAGGACCTAGTATGGAACCCTGAGGAACCCCGCGATAAACCGGTTGTGAATTGGAAACCATCCCAATGGCGTCGCGTTTTTTGAGTCTCACAGACTGGTGCCGGTCACTAAGATAATCACCAAACCATTGTACCGCCTGTGGGTCTAGTCCATAGTAAACTAATTTTAAAAGCAGAAGAGGAACATCAATGCTATCATAAGCTCAAGAGAAGTCCAAAAGACTAAATCACAAGTGTAGCGATGCAATCGCGCGTTTGTTGTATAGATGCAATCGCGCGCTTGCATCGCGTTTGCATCGCTACTTAAAATCGCGCGCATGCGTGAAGGTAGACGATTAGCGACTGCATCGCTACTGCAAGCGTGTTGCATCGTATTTGCATCGCTGCTAAAAGTCACCGTGTGTAACTGCTCTAAGGGAGTACCTTACCGATTGTTACCTAGGGTGCGCCAGATGTATAGGACAGGAATAGTGCGTCGTGCGGGAAGGCTTCTTGCGTCCACCCCAAACTCACTTTCATTTTAAAATACAAAGTCACGACAGGGCTCCGTCACTCGCTCAAGGTCATGCGTTCTCGCTCAGCGCGTTGAAATCATAACGTGGCGAAGGCGCAACGCACCGACAGCGCCCATGCAGCATCGCCTAAGGGAAATTCCACACGAGTGTCAGCGTTGCGACGCCGCAACTGCGTTGTACTACATATAATTCAGAACGATATGGCACATACGTCGACGGTAGTCCGTTGAAATCAACGCAGTTTCGTTGACGCAACACAGACGCAACAGCCGTGTGGCATCTCTCTTATTCGTTACGAGTTCGGTACGAAGCGAATTTAACTTATACCGCGTTTCGTAATGCCCGGTTACCATCTAAACGCGGCTCCAAAATGTAATGCATGTTAATATCGGCCTAGTACCCGTGTATTACACTTTGGTTGTTTAATCTATTTTTTGTCTTATTTTATCCTAGATGGTACAAACAGATTATATTAAAATATATTAGAAATTAGAATAACAATAGTAGGTACATACAAACAGTTCCCTGATGATAGAAATTCAATAAGTCAAAAAGCATTGATAACACAAGTAAAACTGAATACAGAGTTGAGATAAAAACTCAAGTTCGACATCTATACTTTCGCCACTAATTTGTTTCAAGATCCATAAAAATACATCTACATATCTATATAAACAAATTAACAATAAACAACATTTGCTAATTAATTTTATTAGTAATAATGAAGAAGATATTAAATTCTTTACGAACGTACAGCTTATGTTAAATAGATCGAGATCGAAATCGAAATGGGTGGAAAATTTATTAAAATTAGTACATAGTTGCACACCAGATAAACGAATTTTACTTGTAGCCCCTAGATTACGAATATGCTTGGACTGGAACTTTAAGGCCCCACTGACGGGAGGGCTCGGCAGAGGATTTTTAGGTGATGAATTGTAATTTACCTTAAGGTTGTGCACTAAAGTTGAAATTTCAAAGATGTATTATGGTTGTAGCTACAAAAAGAAAGCTTCGTCATTCTTAGGGATACCGAGTTGGCCGCTTCCAGAACGCCTGGACAGACTTGGGGATACTTTGGCAATCTTCGGGACGCCAAGTACGACTATGCGTGTATACGAGGCAAGGGGAGACACTACAGAACTGATCTGAGGAAAGGCCAGGCGCGAGCATTAAGTCGCAACAGAAAGCTTCCGCATGCCTAATGTTAAAAATACACTCATCAAAAGTGTCTAGGGATTAAGGACGTTTTAGCCAATAACGGAAAATTAGGATTTTTAATTTTTTTTACACCAATGGTTTTTTTGGTCAATTTCATAATTCAATAAATAAATAATTTAACAAATTTATATACAATGTGTTGATTTACATTCTCACCATATTTACAGAGGTTATTCTATATCCGAAACTGAACCCAAATCACAAAAAAAAACCGCAAAAAATTTCCAAAATTCGTATTTTTTAATTAGTAGCGGTAAACATTGATTCGTAATTACCTGATCCAAAGGTCATGAAATTTTTGCACGTCACGTCCTAGTACACAGCGGACCGACTCTCTTACTCTCTTGTTACCTCTTTCTCAAACGCAAGTGGGCACCTCATCAATTAGTCAAGGGGCGCCGGGCCTAAGTAGATCTCAGAGAGTTGTTTGAGGCAGTCCACAAATTTAGTTGTTGTTTTAGATCTGAAGAAGATCGTCAGAAGTTCTTTTTACACTAGTTTACGTAGTATAAGTAATGAAACTTTTAGAGTAATTGAAACTAAATACTTTTCTTTTTATTCTACCAAAGTGCTAGTGCTGTAAAAATTCACAAAAATACGTTACCCTTCTTCAGGAGCAGTCGGATAAAAGAGAAACGACAAATAAATTCAATATAAAATGTCGGAACAACTGCACTGGTATGGAAACTATTTTCGGAATTTTTTCTGTGAAGAAAATAAGGCCAAAGTTATTGACGGTGGTACTTCATTTGATAAAACGTTTTTGCCTTCTTCTACAAATATTTTGGCGCCAATAGTTAACATGAGATATAAATATGCTTCATCAAATTCTAATAATAGTACTTAATATATCTAATAGTACTAATTATATCTCAGAGAGACGGGCGCAGTGACAGTATCACTCAGATCTTTGTGATTAAGAGACAACCTCCCCTCGCTAGCGTCTTTCGAGCGCAGAATATCGCCAAAGCACGCACACCGTCTTACCAACGCACGCACAGAGTCACAGAGTGTCTACACGGCCTCCAAGTGGTAGATTATCTCAATTGAAACTACGCATAGTCTCACCTTTCTCTACACTGTGCTAATATTAAAAATGCGAAAGTAACTCGGTTCGTTTTGACACCTAAATCGCTGAACCAATTTTGATAGTATACGGACAGATGGGAAGGACGTAGGCCACTTTTTGTCACAAAAATAAATATTAAAGGGGATGAAAGTTTGTATGGAGAATAAATAAAACTATGAAAGTTATTGTACAACAGGCTACTTCAAGTACTTATTTTACGCAGCACGAAGACGCGGGCACCAGCTAGTAGCTTATGAATTTTACATTAGCAGTTTGTACAGACATAGATACCAACTAAATGTCTTATTAATCATTATATATGTAAAAAGTACGTTTATCAAAGGCAAAGTCAAAAGATTTATTCACCAAGACAGCTCAGTACATTGCCTATAGAAAACTATAGTACTATAGTACTGTGTGTGTTTGTGTATTTCTTCCCAAGGTCGCCTTAGACCAGGAACCATGCTTTCGAGTAACGTGACCCATCGACAGCTACTTAAGGATCGATACGCGTTTGGTGACATCTGCGACTATGCATTTATGAGTCCAGAAGGCATCAGAGAGGAAACTGGTGCTAGTTTGCTGCCTAAATAATATATATAAAAAAAAATACACAAAGACCGCCAAACAAATTACTCTTCAATTTAAGCATAAATAATTATCGATTAATTTCTTTCATGCAATCTTTGAACATCTCATCCGAAAAGTTGTATTTTTACAGATGCGACCTTATGTCACCAAGGGTGCAATTTATTTCTTTTAATTTTCTTATAACTCAATAACTAAATACTGAGATGGAAAACGGTTACCACTCAGCATGTACTGGGTTGTCCATGCAAAACATAGGTCATCGAAAAACAGAGCGGAAGCCACCAACAGTCAACATCAAAATCATAACTTCAATTTAAAATATGAAAATAAAACACCTAACATAAATTGTACGTAAATACATTCATAAGTTAGCTTAATGTAACAAATGGAATCAAGTAACAAAAACAAACAGGACCTTGTGTTTCTCGAAGAAATATCCGCAAGCTAAACAATATTTTCTGTACCATAAGCACACCTGCGTACAATACAAAATAACCGGCTACAAGGTTGATGATTCCCTCAGCCGCGAAAAGGCGTTGGCGCAAAGCTAAAGAAAGCCCTAACAATATTTTTCCACTTGCCTGCAGCAAGGCAGCGCGTTGAGACCATTTTTATACCATTCGATACGACCTGCAATTCAAAATACAAAGTTCTACTTTACCAATAGACATTATTTTGACAATATCTATAGATGAGAGGTTATGTCCATATTTCGGAATTTAGACGTTTTTACAAACATTGCTATAGAACGTTAAAAACACGTAATGGTATAAGATTTTAAGTCTTATTGTCATTCGTTTTTAATTTAACCTATTTTATATAATTTTGAGCGCGTTTGTGTACTGAATCCGGTTGGTATTTGTTCCGAATCTGAGACTATACAAATCTAGAAAACTTGGATCCACGTCGTATGTCGCTTGTAAACCTAAAGATAAAATGATCTCTGTGACATTTCGGAGCGTCATTTCTCGGACACGGAATGGATACGAATCGGGCGTAGTGCGCACAAGCTCTTACAATGAGTTCTCAGGTTTTCGTTACATTTTTCACATAGAAAATGAAATATTTTTTTCGGATTTAAATCACCGTATATTTGTTTTTTGAAACAAACAACGTTTCGACCCCTTTATATGTTCCAAGTGTAGTAGCAGTAGAGCTCCTTGTGAAAGAGTTCGTCCAGGGAAGTACTGCCACATTACCTATTTCTGCCGCCAAGCAGTAATGGGAGCATTACAGCGTTCCGGTTTGAAGGGTAAGGGTGCTGGTGAAATCACAGGCACATGGGACTTGTCAACTTATGTCTCGGGGTGATGGGCACCAGTGCCCCTCAGATCTTTGCGACTTAAAGCGCTGAATGATACTGCAATTGCTATGGACAGGCTTAACATCAAGCGCACGAATTGTCCGTCGCGTCACTTGATATTATAAAAAAAAAGAAAATGTCAAGGCCAAGTCAACCGTGACCATAGGACCTGTAAATGGCCCGAAACGTTTTGGTTAAAATTAATTTTAAATGCCCAATTAAGAGCCTCATTCGTTTAGCAGCAGCCCTAAAGCCTACGCACACAGTGGCGTATTTTTTACAACGCAGACAACGCTCGCTCACGGTACCTTAGAACCGCGACACTGTAACCGCGTGCAAAGGTTTACAGCAGGGCTAGTACAATTCCCTTAAGACATACACCCTTTGTCGAGGAGAGCAAATACATTTCGTCGAGAAATAGACTAAATACTCGCGGTATAATGTTGGTATAAGGTTGTAATGTCATTCGCTGAGAGCGCGAGTAATTGGCGTTTTCCTTAGTAGCGACGCGAGACGATTACAATACTAACTAACTAACTCTCTCTCTCTCTCGCGGTTACGAATTGTGCTAGCCTTACGGGCTGCGAATGAATTACGTAACCCGCGTCATTTACGCGTCTCGTTTGCGCATAAAAAGTACCCGGTGTGAATAGGCTCTTAGATTTAATGTGGATATACAATGTAGTAAAATCCAAATGTAAAATCGAAGTTCCTTCTTGACAAAAGTATGATTTTAAAATCCTTTATTTAATCTCATTCTGAGCAGCCGTATGTTGCGAATAAACTTGCGTTATGACTAATACCTAACGTATTATTAATCATGATTTATGAGACTGTTTTATGTCTTTTCGATTAAACAATAAACGAAAATAAAACACTAAGATGAATAAACAAGTTCTGAATTTAGATTCCATTTGTACAGTTGTGGGATATTCTGCAGAGTTAACGGACAGTAACGGCGTTAACAGCTAAATTAAATATTAGAATATGATAGGGTACATCGTATCGATATTGATCTCGAAAAATCAACTAATTTAAACTGCCTCCGTGGCCAACGGTTACCATGTTGTGCTGCCACGCAAAGATCCCGGGTTCGGTCCCCGGGCCAGGAGAAATATTTGTATGGCCTACAGTTATTTCTCCCGTGAGTTTGGTTGTTTATGTATCTGTCCATGACACCTGCGATATAGGGTCTCTCTGGTGTGGGACTATGAGTGCATACGTTATTTATTTATTTAACGACGGGCTTTCCAAATACTTTCTATGTATTTACCGCCTACTGTTTCATACAGAAGTATCAATAACATTCTACTTCTTAGTCGCTATCTTCATTGCTGAAGTTCGTGTCCCCTAAAGGTTTTCGAGACTCCATGGACGATTTTCTTCAGCATGGCAGTTGTTATAGGGAGGCCTGTGAGGGCGGTCACTTGGTCACCCCATCGACTAGGAGATCGCCGCGGTCAATCTCCTCTTTCCTTCCATCTTACCCACCACAACCAGTTCGTCAAGGTTGTCTGGTTTTCGGCGAGCAATGTGACCAAAATACTTTAGGATTCCATTGTGTCTATCTGCGATCAATAACATACTGCACAAAAATTCAATTATTTACGTCGAATTTTTTATATTGAATCAATTTAAATACAAAGACAAGAAAAGTACTGACATTTTTATACGTAAGTAATGTTCATGAAGGGTTTTTTTTAAACTTATATCTAGGTAAATAAAATACAGTGTATCCTTTTTATTGTGGAAGACTGGTGCTCAGACTAAGTAAACCCTGTAACCCTGAGACACCAGGTCTCCCTTTGCAGTTTATTGCGGTACTCTGATACTGACAGTGCAGGAAAATACCTAATCTGTGACCAGATAATTTTTTTTGTGATACCGAGTGACGGGACGAGCAAGTCATCCTGTTGGTAAGCGACACGCCTGTACATAACAGTTACAGTCCAGTGCCACTCAGATTTTAACTCGCGAAGATCTGAAGGGCACTGCCGCTGTGCCCGTCACTCTGAGACATTAGTTGACAAGTTCCATGTGCCTGTAATTTCCACCGAGTGGTTGTAGAAAAAAAAAAACAACATAATATGGAGAGATATTTTTCACTTTTTTCCTTGTCAGATGTCGGCGTGAAACGAAACGCCATTCGTCTCTTGTAATGCTTTCTCTTGAACCTCCTTAAATGACGTGACACAAACTTTTTTCAAAGTAAGGGTAACCTCGTTGACTTTTATGAGATTTTTAAAAGAAACGTCATTACTTTCTGAAATTTGATTCTCGCTTTTGACATATAGAAGTTACAGATGGCAATAAGAAATAAGATACTAATTCAATTGGTCCTGAGTTGGACATTGATAATGTTTTTATTTATAACAATAATAACAAATATCTTTATAAATGTTCTACAATGATCTTATGTACTAATGAAGTACTGGCACGTTATAATGGCCGTTTTGACGTTTATCTGCTCAACAAGTTTCGTAGTAACTCATAACTACATTGAAGGAGCAATTACGTACAGTAAAATTTATGGAATATATAATTTTACGACACAACATTTGCCGACAAAAAATGTCGACATTTGATTTTCCATATACGAAATTTTTTTAAATGAAATTAAAAACGATCACGACTCGACATTCTTAGTTTCGTTTTATTAAAACCTTTTAATCAGTAATTGCAATATAATACAAGCATAATACAAGCATAATACAAGCATAATACAAGCTATAAATCTAAAATCTTTTAGATGCGACTCGCATTTCATTATATTTTTCTCGATAATGAATTGAGATTTCACCTCACTGTTGTAATTTGTCAAAGTGGCCATCATAGCGTGCCAGTACTGTAATTGCGTTATTGCCTTCTTTATTCTAACTTTGACAGTTGGCTTGTTAGTGTCGAAATAAATTATAATTCATATACACTTTAAAAAGAACAGACTGATTTGATTATCTATGTTAAATTAAAATGAAAAAATTTGAAATATGTCTCGTATTTGTTTTGTATTTTTAACAGATTTGCATGACTAAAATGCAGTGTATGTATATATCAACTCACACAAATTGACAATTCAAATGAACCCTTGCTTAGCAAGTGAACGAATAATGGGCCAATGATGATGTCAATGAAACAAGTCCGGTTATTTACCATCGAGTATATAACCAGAAATAGAGACGAAATAAGGGCTATCCATCCCTGGAAACTGATCAGGTAAATGGGCCTTATATCACTTAAATATCAACTCTCGTTTGCACTTAAATCACAAATTATAAAGCCGAAATAGTACAACGCCAACAACTGACCTATGTGTACGTCTCCGTGTTTTCCAAAAATATTCTGTAATTAATGTAATAAAGATAATATCTCTAACTATGGGGGGCTGTTCCATTCGGTCGTGTAGGAAAAACAGCAAAACATCTAATTATAAAACAAACAGAATCACATTTCATCGGTAATCAATATATTAAATATGTTATTTTTCAATTTTCGTCCATTATAGCAAAGCTCAAGTTAAATTGGGAGATTTGAAGTGAAACAATTGACGACACCCGTTGATTGTCTCGAATTCGGGCTAGCCAATCGGAGCGCAGTTGTCACCGTAATAATTTGACGGAATAGTTTTCAAACAAATTAAATGA
>NW_020653542.1:0-10644 GCF_003589595.1 Hyposmocoma kahamanoa | reverse complement strand
TCTTGTAAGGAGCTGTTTTTATAGATTGAAAGTTTTGTAAAAAGTTAGGAACTTGTTATTCGTGAGAGTGATGATAACTGTATGCGAGTCACTGGGTCACTGCAGATATTGTTTATGTTGAAAAAAAAAATCGCTTGCATGTTGATTTATTTTTGATGTTACGCCTAGGGCCATATCACGCCTTTTCTAAACAATGCGTGTATACTCAACATGGGATCTCGCAGATAGTTACATTTTGCCTCGTTAATGTTTGATATTGTTAAATTAAAAAATTTGTTGCGAGAGTACGGCTCCAGGATTGGAAGAGTTGTCGTGCTCAAGGCTAAGCTAAGCCAAGGCTTATCTCCAACAGTGGATGCATATAAGCTAATGACATGACAACGTGTCGCTGCAACAGGAGTTATTTGTGAGAATCACAGACATTATCTAAAATATACACCGCAAGTGTACCTACTTCGCGTTCCTAATATAAGGTATAAACGTTTAGTTGCCGCTGCTGCGCTTCACTACGCGCCCGGCCGTTATCATAGTTAAACATCAATCAAAAACGCGAAAAATGGCTAATTGTGCCACCACAGCTATGAATAAATGAATAAACAGGGACATTTCCTTCCACAGTTCAGTAATTTTGTAATCATGCATAATTTATTTTAAAATAAATTATTTTCATTTCGAATGAATGTCGAGACAACAAATATGCAAACGAGTGTATGCTGCATGATTCGTAATACATTGAGGCTTGTTAAATACACGCCTACGTCCGCGTCTTCGATTTAATCAATCGCTTTAGTGCTGAAAAAGGTTACCCATCAGTAAATAGCGCTTGTGACGTCTTCGGAGGTACAAAAAATGTGGCACGCTTGGTTTTCATACAGATCGCGGTACTTGGGGCGTCTATTTAAATATATGGGGTGAGAATCGTCTAAAGTCTAAACGGGGTTAGTTAAAACTATCTACTCTACGCCTCTAAGTTAGTCCCTGTATTTGCACCTGCGTCACGAATTCAAAGAGCGTGCACGTTAGTACTTCCTTGCAAGCGGATTATTTTTAAAGTCCATTTTAATGGGCTTGCACAGACGCGACGTACCTGTATGTGCGACAGTACGCCGTGGCACAACTCTATTGGTTTTGAAAAGTGTTATTTTCGCTCTACTTAGGTTCTTAGTGCTTTTCGGAAAAATGCTTTGATTTTGAAATTAATTTGTACAGTACTCTGGCGATTGTTTAGTAAACCAAATGAGATTTTATTAAATCTTTTGATAGATTTTAAAATAACAAAAGAAATTCATGTTTCAGTACATTATTTGGAAGATATTGTTAACGACATGAACAACATGTACCACGATGGCATAAAACACTACGTGATGGAATCAGAAATGAGGAGATCCGTAGAAGAACTAAAGTCACCGATATAGCTCAAAGGATTAGCAAGTTGAAGTGGCAGTGTGCAGGGCATAGCTCGTAGAATTGACGGCCGTTGGGGCAGAAAGGTTCTTGAATGGAGACCACGAACGGAAAGACGTTCAGTGGGATGGTCCCCGACTAGATGGACGGATGACCTGGTACAGGGCAGCGGATAACCGATGGAGGCAGTGAGTGACCTATGATGACAAACCATTTTCCAACCATTGAAATATTCAATGATACGGAAAAATAAGCAATAATAATAATATATAAACTATATTGTCCTACTATTGGGGCATAGACCTTTCACAATGAGAGGGCTTGGGATGTATAATGGGTTACTTCACACACATCATTAGATTACTTTGCATATGTGTGCAGGTTTACTCGCGATGTTTTCCTTCACCAAAAAGCCTACAGTAAATTACAAATAAAACTTCGTAAACTAAAATCTTGAAGCTAACCCAGTAAAAACTGGGTTGTACTATTTAGTTGTCGCATAAATTATTCTGTCAATATGTAAATGTACTTGTAAGTTGGTAAACAATTTCGATAACCAGGCTAGTGCACGACGTCTCTCGTAGAATAAGCAAGTACTCGTTATGAATATTGAAATAATTTTGCTTGGTTTGTTTGAAAAAATATATATTCGCTATTTACATCCAAACAAAAAAAACCCTACTTATTGTAGTATCGATGGCATACACTACTTATAATGCTTTCCAAGGGTGAAAGGGTTAGACCCGACTTTTAGCAGTTTACTAGTTTAGTAGACTACACTTGCGATTTATAGGCAATTGCATCGACGACTGCATTGATACAAACGCGCGTCTGCATCGATACAAACGCGCGTCTGCACCAATACAAACGCGCGATTGAGTCGATGCAATCACCTGTAAATCACAAGCGTAGCAAGAGATATGTAACTGCACATCATCAGCATATATTATGGAATTAGTGTATTTTATTACTTGGACCAAATCAGCACTGTATATAATAAATACACGAGGACCTAGTATGGAACCCTGAGGAACCCCGCGATAAACCGGTTGTGAATTGGAAACCATCCCAATGGCGTCGCGTTTTTTGAGTCTCACAGACTGGTGCCGGTCACTAAGATAATCACCAAACCATTGTACCGCCTGTGGGTCTAGTCCATAGTAAACTAATTTTAAAAGCAGAAGAGGAACATCAATGCTATCATAAGCTCAAGAGAAGTCCAAAAGACTAAATCACAAGTGTAGCGATGCAATCGCGCGTTTGTTGTATAGATGCAATCGCGCGCTTGCATCGCGTTTGCATCGCTACTTAAAATCGCGCGCATGCGTGAAGGTAGACGATTAGCGACTGCATCGCTACTGCAAGCGTGTTGCATCGTATTTGCATCGCTGCTAAAAGTCACCGTGTGTAACTGCTCTAAGGGAGTACCTTACCGATTGTTACCTAGGGTGCGCCAGATGTATAGGACAGGAATAGTGCGTCGTGCGGGAAGGCTTCTTGCGTCCACCCCAAACTCACTTTCATTTTAAAATACAAAGTCACGACAGGGCTCCGTCACTCGCTCAAGGTCATGCGTTCTCGCTCAGCGCGTTGAAATCATAACGTGGCGAAGGCGCAACGCACCGACAGCGCCCATGCAGCATCGCCTAAGGGAAATTCCACACGAGTGTCAGCGTTGCGACGCCGCAACTGCGTTGTACTACATATAATTCAGAACGATATGGCACATACGTCGACGGTAGTCCGTTGAAATCAACGCAGTTTCGTTGACGCAACACAGACGCAACAGCCGTGTGGCATCTCTCTTATTCGTTACGAGTTCGGTACGAAGCGAATTTAACTTATACCGCGTTTCGTAATGCCCGGTTACCATCTAAACGCGGCTCCAAAATGTAATGCATGTTAATATCGGCCTAGTACCCGTGTATTACACTTTGGTTGTTTAATCTATTTTTTGTCTTATTTTATCCTAGATGGTACAAACAGATTATATTAAAATATATTAGAAATTAGAATAACAATAGTAGGTACATACAAACAGTTCCCTGATGATAGAAATTCAATAAGTCAAAAAGCATTGATAACACAAGTAAAACTGAATACAGAGTTGAGATAAAAACTCAAGTTCGACATCTATACTTTCGCCACTAATTTGTTTCAAGATCCATAAAAATACATCTACATATCTATATAAACAAATTAACAATAAACAACATTTGCTAATTAATTTTATTAGTAATAATGAAGAAGATATTAAATTCTTTACGAACGTACAGCTTATGTTAAATAGATCGAGATCGAAATCGAAATGGGTGGAAAATTTATTAAAATTAGTACATAGTTGCACACCAGATAAACGAATTTTACTTGTAGCCCCTAGATTACGAATATGCTTGGACTGGAACTTTAAGGCCCGGCACCCACTGACGGGAGGATTTTTAGGTGATGAATTGTAATTTACCTTAAGGTTGTGCACTAAAGTTGAAATTTCAAAGATGTATTATGGTTGTAGCTACAAAAAGAAAGCTTCGTCATTCTTAGGGATACCGAGTTGGCCGCTTCCAGAACGCCTGGACAGACTTGGGGATACTTTGGCAATCTTCGGGACGCCAAGTACGACTATGCGTGTATACGAGGCAAGGGGAGACACTACAGAACTGATCTGAGGAAAGGCCAGGCGCGAGCATTAAGTCGCAACAGAAAGCTTCCGCATGCCTAATGTTAAAAATACATTCATCAAAAGTGTCTAGGGATCAAGGACGTTTTAGCTAATAACGGAAAACTAGGATTTTTAATTTTTTTTACACCAATGGTTTTTTTGGTCAATATCATAATTCAATAAATAAATAATTTAACAAATTTATATACAATATGTTGATTTACATTCTAACCATATTTACAGAGGTTATTCTATATCCGAAACTGAACCCAAATCACACCTGATCCAAAGGTCATGAAATTTTTGCACGTCACGTCCTAACACACAGCGGATCGACTCTCTTATTCTCTTGTTACCTCTTTCTCAAACGCAAGCGGGCACCTCATCAATTAGTCAAGGGGCGCCGGGCCTAAGTAGATCTCAGAGAGTTGTTTGAGGCAGTCCACAAATTTAGTTGTTGTTTTAGATCTGAAAACAATCGTCAGAAGTTCTTTTTACACTAGTTTACGTAGTATAAGTAATTAACGAGTTTGAAACTAAATACTTTTCTTTTTATTCTACCAAAGTGCTAGTGCTGTAAAAATTCACAAAAATACGTCACCCTTCTTCAGGAGCAGTCGGATAAAAGAGAAACGACAAATAAATTCAATATAAAATGTCGGAACAACTGCGCTGGTATGGAAACTATTTTCGGATTTTTTTCTGTGAAGAAAATAAGGCCAAAGTTATTTACGGTGGTACTTCATTTGATAAAACGTTTTTGCCTTCTTCTACAAATATTTTGGCGCCAATAGTTAAGATGAGATATAAATATGCTTCATAAAATTATAATAATAGTACTTAATATATCTAATAGTACTAATTATATCTCAGAGAGACGGGCGCAGTGACAGTATCACTCAGATCTTTGTGATTAAGAGACAACCTCCCCTCGCTAGCGTCTTTCGAGCGCAGAATATCGCCAAAGCACGCACACCGTCTTACCAACGCACGCACAGAGTCACAGAGTATCTACACGGCCTCCAAGTGGCAGATTATCTCAATTGAAACTACGCATAGTCTCACCTTTCTCTACACTGTGCTAATATTAAAAATGCGAAAGTAACTCGGTTCGTTTTGACACCTAAACCGCTGAACCAATTTTGATAGTATACGGACAGATGGGAAGGACGTAGGCCACTTTTTGTCACAAAAATAAATATTAAAGGGGATGAAAGTTTGTATGGAGAATAAATAAAACTATGAAAGTTATTGTACAACAGGCTACTTCAAGTACTTATTTTACGCAGCACGAAGACGCGGGCACCAGCTAGTAGCTTATGAATTTTACATTAGCAGTTTGTACAGACATAGATACCAACTAAATGTCTTATTAATCATTATATGTAAAAAGTACGTTTATCAAAGGCAAAGTCAAAAGATTTATTCACCAAGACAGCTCAGTACTTTGCCTATAGAAAACTATAGTACTATAGTACTGTGTGTGTTTGTGTATTTCTTCCCAAGGTCGCCTTAGACCAGGAACCATGCTTTCGAGTAACGTGACCCATCGACAGCTACTTAAGGATCGATACGCGTTTGGTGACATCTGCGACTATGCATTTATGAGTCCAGAAGGCATCAGAGAGGAAACTGGTGCTAGTTTGCTGCCTAAATAATATATATAAAAAAAAAATACACAAAGACCGCCCAACAAATTACTCTTCAATTTAAGCATAAATAATTATCGATTAATTTCTTTCATGCAATCTTTGAACATCTCATCCGAAAAGTTGTATTTTTACAGATGTGACCTTATGTCACCAAGGGTGCAATTTATTTCTTTTAATTTTCTTACAACTCAATAACTAAATACTGAGATGGAAAACGGTTACCACTCAGCATGTACTGGGTTTTCCATGCAAAACATAGGTCATCGAAAAACAGAGCGGAAGCCACCAACAGTCAACATCAAAATCATAACTTCAATTTAAAATATCAAAATAAAACACCTAACATAAATTGTACGTAAATACATTCATAAGTTAGCATAATGTAACAAATGGAATCAAGTAACAAAAACAAACAGGACCTTGTGTTTCTCGAAGAAATATCCGCAAGCTAAACAATATTTTCTGTACCATAAGCACACCTGCGTACAATACAAAATAACCGGCTACAAGGTTGATGATTCCCTCAGCCGCGAAAAGGCGTTGGCGCAAAGCTAAAGAAAGCCCTAACAATATTTTTCCACTTGCCTGCAGCAAGGCAGCGCGTTGAGACCATTTTTATACCATTCGATACGACCTGCAATTCAAAATACAAGGTTCTACTTTACCAATAGACATTATTTTGACAATATCTATAGATGAGAGGTTATGTCCATGTTTCGGAATTTAGACGTTTTTACAAACATTGCTGTAGAACGTTAAAAACACGTAATGGTATAAGATTTTAAGTCTTATTGTCATTTGTTTTTTATTTAACCTATTTTATTTAATTTTGAGCGCGTTTGTGTACTGAATCCGATTGATATTTGTTCCGAATCTGAGACTATACAAATCTAGAAAACTTGGATCCACGTCGTATGTCGCTTGTAAACCTAAAGATAAAATGATCTCTGTGACATTTCGGACCGTCATTTCTCGGACACGGAATCGATACGAATCGGACGTAGTGCGCACAAGCTCTTACAATGAGTTCTCAGGTTTTCGCGATTGTTATACATAGAAAATGAAATAAATTTTTCGGATTTAAATCACCGTATATTTGTTTTTTTCAAACAAACAACGTTTCGACCCCTTTATATATCCCAAGTGTAGTAGCAGTAGAGCTCCTTGTGAAAGAGTTCGTCCAGGGAAGTACTGCCACCTTACCTATTTCTGCCCCCAAGCAGTAATGGGAGCATTACAGCGTTCCGGTTTGAAGGGTAAGGGTGCTGGTGAAATCACAGGCACATGGGACTTGTCAACTTATGTCTCGGGGTGATGGGCACCAGTGCCCCTCAGATCTTTGCGACTTAAAGCGCTGAGTGATACTGTAATTGCTATGGACAGGCTTAACATCAAGCGCACGAATTGTCCGTCGCGTCACTTGATATTATAAAAAAAAAAGAAAATGTCAAGGCCAAGTCAACCGTGACCATAGGACCTGTAAATGGCCCGAAACGTTTTGGTTAAAATTAATTTTAAATGCCCAATTAAGAGCCTCATTCGTTTAGCAGCAGCCCTAAAGCCTACGCACACAGTGGCGTATTTTTTACAACGCAGACAACGCTCGCTCACGGTACCTTAGAACCGCGACACTGTAACCGCGTGCAAAGGTTTACAGCAGGGCTAGTACAATTCCCTTAAGACATACACCCTTTGTCGAGGAGAGCAAATACATTTCGTCGAGAAATAGACTAAATACTCGCGGTATAATGTTGGTATAAGGTTGTAATGTCATTCGCTGAGAGCGCGAGTAATTGGCGTTTTCCTTAGTAGCGACGCGAGACGATTACAATACTAACTAACTAACTCTCTCTCTCTCTCTCGCGGTTACGAATTGTGCTAGCCTGACGGGCTGCGAATGAATTACGTAACCCGCGTCATTTACGCGTCTCGTTTGCGCATAAAAAGTACCCGGTGTGAATAGGCTCTTAGATTTAATGTGGATATACAATGTAGTAAAATCCAAATGTAAAATCGAAGTTCCTTCTTGACAAAAGTATGATTTTAAAATCCTTTATTTAATCTCATTCTGAGCAGCCGTATGTTGCGAATAAACTTGCGTTATGACTAATACCTAACGTATTATTAATCATGATTTATGAGACTGTTGTTTGTCTTTTCGATTAAACAATAAACGAAAATAAAACACTAAGATGAATAAACAAGTTCTGAATTTAGATTCCATTTGTACAGTTGTGGGATATTCTGCAGAGTTAACGGACAGTAACGGCGTTAACAGCAAAATTAAATATTAGAATATGATAGGGTACATCGTATCGATATTGATCTCGAAAAATCAACTAATTTAAACTGCCTCCGTGGCCAACGGTTACCATGTTGGGCTGCCACGCAAAGGTCCCGGGTTCGGTCCCCGGACCAGGAGAAATATTTGTATGGCCTACAGTTATTTCTCCCGTTAGTTTGGTTGTCTATGTATCTGTCCATAGCACCTGCGATATAGGGTCTCTCTAGTGTGGGACTATGAGTGCATACGTTATTTATTTATTTAACGACGGGCTTTCCAAGTACTTTCCATGTATTTACCGCCTACTGTTTCATACAGTAGTATCAATAACATTCTACTTCTTAGTCGCTATCTTCATTGCTGAAGGTCGTGTCCCCTAAAGGTTTTCGAGACTCCATGGACGATTTTCTTCAGCATGGCAGTTGGTATAGGGAGGCCTGTGAGGGCGGTCACTTGGTCACCCCATCGACTAGGAGATCGCTGCGGTCAATCTCCTCTTTCCTTCCATCTTACCCACCACAACCAGTTCGTCAAGGTTGTCTGGTTTTCGGCGAGCAATGTGACCGAAATACTTTAGGATTCCATTGCGTCTATCTGCGATCAATAACATACCGCACAAAAATTCAATGATTTGCGTTGAATATTTTATATTGAATCAATGCAACATACAACGACAAGAAAAGTACTGACATTTTTATACGTAAGTAATGTTCATGAAGGGTTTTTTTAAAACTTATATCTAGGTACATAAAATACAGTGTATATTTTTTATTGTGAAAGACTGGTGCTCAAACTATGTAAACCCTGTAACCATGAGACACCAGGTCTCCCTTTGCATTTTATTTCGGTACTCTGATACTCACAGTGCGGGAAAACACCTAATCTGTGACCAGATAATTTTTTTTATGATACCGAGTGAAGGGACGAGCAAGTCATACGCCTGTTGGTAAGCGACACGCCTGTACATAACAGTTACAGTGCCACTCAGAACTTTAACTCGCGAAGGTCTGAAGGGCACTGCCGCTGTGCCCGTCACCCTGAGACATTAGTTGACAAGTTCCATGTGCCTGTATTTCCACCGAGCAGATGTAGAAAAAAAATAACAACACCATAATATGGAGAGATATTTTTCACTTTTTTCCTTGTCAGATGTCGGCGTGAAACGAAACGCCATTCGTCTCTTGTAATGCTTTCTCTTGAACCTCCTTAAATGACGTGACACAAACTTTTTTCAAAGTAAGGGTAACCTCGTTGACTTTTATGAGATTTTTAAAAGAAACGTCATTACTTTCTGAAATTTGATTCTCGCTTTTGACATATAGAAGTTACAGATGGCAATAAGAAATAAGATACTAATTCAATTGGTCCTGTGTTGGACATTGATAATGTTTTTATTTATAACAATAATAACAAATATCATTATAAATGTTCTACAATGATCTTGTGTAGTAATGAAGTACTGGCACGTTATGATGGCCGTTTTGACGTTTGTCTGCTCAACAAGTCTCGTAGTAATTCATAACTACATTGAAGGAGCAATTACGTACAGTAAAATTTATGGAATATATAACTTTACGACACAACATTTGCCGACAAAAAATGGCGACATTTGATTTTCCATATACGAAATTTTTTTAAATGAAATTAAAAACGATCACGACTCGACATTCTTAGTTTCGTTTTATTAAAACCTTTTAATCAGTAATTGCAATATAATACAAGCAATACAAGCTATAAATCTAAAATCTTTTAGATGCGAATCGCATTTCATTATATTTTTCTCGATAATGAATTGAGATTTCACCTCACTGTTGTAATTTGTCAAAGTGGCCATCATAGCGTGCCAGTACTGTAATTGCGTTATTGCCTTCTTTATTCTAACTTTGACAGTTGGCTTGTTAGTGTCGAAATAAATTATAATTCATATACACTTTAAAAAGAACAGGCTGATTTAATTATCTATGTTAAATTAAAATGAAAAAATTTGAAATATGTCTCGTATTTGTTTTGTATTTTTAATAGATTTGCATGACTAAAATGCAGTGTATGTATGTATCAACTCACACAAATTGACAATTCAAATGAACCCTTGCTTAGCAAGTGAACGAATAATGGGCCAATGATGATGTCAATGAAACAAGTCCGGTTATTTACCATCGAGTATATAACCAGAAATAGAGACGAAATAAGGGCTATCCATCCCTGGAAACTGATCAGGTAAATGGGCCTTATATCACTTAAATATCAACTCTCGTTTGCACTTAAATCACAAATTATAAAGCCGAAATAGTACAACGCCAACAACTGACCTATGTGTACGTCTCCGTGTTTTCTAAAAATATTCTGTAATTAATGTAATAAAGATAATATCTCTAACTATGGGGGGCTGTTCCATTCGGTCGTGTAGGAAAAACAGCAAAACATCTAATTATAAAACAAACAGAATCACATTTCATCGGTAATCAATATATTAAATATGTTATTTTTCAATTTTCGTCCATTATAGCAAAGCTCAAGTTAAATTGGGAGATTTGAAGTGAAACAATTGACGACACCCGTTGATTGTCTCGAATTCGGGCTAGCCAATCGGAGCGCAGTTGTCACCGTAATAATTTGACGGAATAGTTTTCAAACAAATTAAATGA
>NW_020653541.1:0-17361 GCF_003589595.1 Hyposmocoma kahamanoa | reverse complement strand
TAATAACGTATGATCAAACTATGAAAATAACTAAAATAAACTAATCGTACTTCCAAATTTATGGGTGGCGTGATAAGGATATAAATAGCTATGTCCA
This sequence comes from Hyposmocoma kahamanoa, assembly GCF_003589595.1. NCBI lineage: Eukaryota > Metazoa > Arthropoda > Insecta > Lepidoptera > Cosmopterigidae > Hyposmocoma > Hyposmocoma kahamanoa. The sequence continues at coordinate 17,264 of NW_020653541.1, read as the reverse complement.
CACTATGCACTTTCATCTTCAATTTTCGTCTTCATCTTTCTATTCAACTTTCGTTTGTCGCTTTCAATAATTGAATGCGTTAACGAACGCAAAGCCAATATAGTCATTTACTTCAGTCGTAGTTTGTCAGCTTGTGGAAACATGTGCGACGACAACATTTTACTTAGTGGAATATGTGCTGCTTACTTGGATAGATAGATAGATAGATAGATAAAACGTTTATTTGTTACTACATTCACACGTACATAACAGCAAAAAAAATAATAAAAAAACACAAACAAAACAAAAAATAAACAAAAACAGCAGAGTCGCAGCACTGCTAGACACCCAGTTATGTACGTGTGCTGCAGCAGTGCAAAAAGGTCATAGCTCAGCGTCGGTGTTTACTCAAGAGCAAACCGCTGATTTTCAGCCATAACCTAGAGGTAATCACGGATACGATAATCAGCTCGCTGACGTCATTTTTCCATTTAGTTATATTTAAACATATAATAATAATTAGAATAGAAACCAAATAAATAGGAAGATAATATAAGTATAATGTTTAAAGAATAAATTAAAAATATTAGTGATTTAATTCAAATTATATATTGTAAGTGTACAATATATAAAAGAAAAATTAAGAAAAACAAGTGAAATACATATATAAAAGTAAATTAAATTGTTAGTGGGTTAGTCATGGTTTTAATACACAATATATGCAATAGGACTGGACTGGACTGCAATAGGCTGATGATGATGATATGCAGCAAATTTTCGCCACCTAAGCAAAGCTCTGTGAAATACCCTTTTTTTGACTGTCAAGAAGAAGTTCCTTTACCATTTCCTTGAAGGTGCGTTTAGATTTTAAAAGTCTTAAAGGTGGTGGAATATTATTCCAACACTTTGTTGCGTGGTAGCGAAAACTGCCGGTGAACGCTGCTGTACGATGTCGCTGCACGCTTAGCGGGGGACGTAACGATCTAGGAATATGGTCGTACCGTTTATAAAAGTGGGGAAATTGTAATTTTGAAAAAAGATAATCTGGATTTTTGAATTTTGCAATATCAAACATTAAAGAGGCAAGATGTAACTGTCTGCGAGATTCCATGTTGAGTATACATGCATTATTAAGAAACGGCGTTATGTGACTCCTAGGCGAAACATCAAAAATAAATCTACAACATGCATTCTGTATGCGTTGTATTAAGCGACTTGTTTTATATAACAGTCGAGGGCCATAAACAAGGTCTGCATAGTTGAGACGAGACAGCGCCAGGGATTCGCACAAAGTGATCCTAACTCCCTCGGACAATAAATTCCTAATTTTATACAAGACTTTCAGTCTATAAAAGCAACGTCTTACAACATTTTCTAAATGTTTTTCGTAACGGAGTTCGCTGTCCAACAGAACGCCAAGATTTCTAGCTTCATGAACCCGGGAAATACTTTGACCTAAAATACTAACTACTGGTGACTTGTTTAAAATTTTCCTAATCTGAACTTTTGATCCAAGCACCATAAACTTTGGTTTATTAGGGTTTAGTACTAACGCATTTCGGACTGACCATTCAGCTATCGCATTTAGGTCTTCATTGAGCAGCCGTAATGAATCCGATATTCTATCAGGCACTTCAGAAATATACAGCTGAACATCATCGGCGTACAAATGGAATTTACTATGTTTTATTACTTGGACCAAATCAGCAGTGTATATTATAAATAGTAGAGGACCTAGTATCGGTCCCTGTGGAACACCACGATGAACCGGCTGCAAATTGGAAACCATATCAATGCAGTTGCGTTTCTTGAGTCTTACAGACTGGCATCGGTCACTAAGGTAATCACTAAACCACTGAACCGCCCGTGGGTCTAGTCCGTAGTAGACTAATTTTGATAGCAGAAGAGAAACGTCAATGCTATCAAAAGCTCGAGAAAAGTCCAAGAGTGAGAGAATCGTACCACGGCCAGCGTCCCGTGCCGCTAGTATATTATCAGTTACGTCCAGCAAAGCAGTAACCGTGCCACGACCCCTTCGGAAACCCGACTGAAGAGAAGGGAGCATATTATTCTTGTCTGCATGACATAGAAGCTGATGATATACTGCCTTTTCTAGAATTTTGGATAGAAAAGGCAGTACACTAATAGGCCTAAGATCTTTTAGTTCACTGGGATTGTCAACCTTAGGCAATGGAGTGACCAATGCTTCCTTCCACAGTCTAGGAACCCTACCTGTCAAAATGGACCTATTCACAATCGCAGTGATTATCGACAAGGTCTTTGGTAAAGTCAACATAATCATGTCACGGCTAATATTGTCACACCCCATTGCATTTGACTTGACAGACAAGATATATTTCGAAACATCCATTTCCGTAACAGGTTGAAGAGTAAAGGAATCAGCCCCAAAACTAGAAGTCTCAAATTTACCTCTCTCTAAACTAACAGCCATATCAACATGCCTAGGGACATTCAAAAAGTGATCATTTATCAAATCAGGGTCACCGAAACAGTCGGGAAGGTATTCACTTTTACTCGGGTCTATTAAAATTTTGGTTTTTAAGTTTTTCCAAAACTTAACACTATCTTTTACATTAGAATTAATAAAATGGTTAAAATAAGCACGTTTTTCATAATAAATACTCGTTTCTACTAAACTTTTAAGGTCCTTGTAGTACCGCATATTTGAGTTTGAGTGTTTTTTCTTCGCCCTAGCTTCGTTGCGCAAATCCATCATAAATTTAAGCGTGTCAGTTATCCACGGCAGGGACTTAGGTTCTTTTATATGCAAAGTTCTATAGGGAGCATGCCTGTCAAAGAGTTCCGTGAGCAGTATATTAAATTTGGCAACCATAGCATCAACAGTTGCTTCAGCACCCACAGATTCCCAGTCTATGGAGTTAAGGTCACTAGTAAAACTGTCTAAATTTATATTCTGCAGGGATCTCGAGGTCACAGCTTGAGCAGGCATCCTAATCTTTTTTAACGTCATTGTGACATTTATCATTGAGTGCCCGAGTGATCCGGTGATATTACTGACCAAGACTTCACGAACGGCATAGTTGGTGCACACAACGTCAATTAGCGTCTCCGAGACTGTAGTGAAGTGAGTAGGTTCAGATACAACCTGTCTCAAACCCACACAACGCAGAAACTGATCCAACTTCATAGTGTCCCTATCTCTTTCATGTAGCATATTAATATTAAAATCGCCCATAAGAAATAGATAGTCATAACGGGAAAACCTAGAGACCGAGTCAGTGATTGCGTCTATAAATGTATCAACATTCAACCACTGTGGCCTATACGTAGTGCCGATAACTAAGGAGTATCCATTAGTTTTAGTAGTCAGCCACATTTGCTCTACAGAATCATTGGGACTTTTGAGGTAACTAACGCGAACATCATCCTTTACATAAAACCCTACCCCTCCACCACGTCCACCTCGCATATGCTTCGGCCGCGGTGCACAGCGCAGTCTGTAACCCGGCGGCGCAGGCGCACACGCCTCCTGACCATTCCTCAGCCATGTTTCATTAATAGCGACTATATCGGCGTTGAAACGACTCATTGCAACAAGAAGATCATCTTGTCCTGTATTCAAAGAGCCTGCGTTATATAGTCCCAACCGAATGAATTTATTTTTGGGAGCCATTGATTACATTTTAAGCATGTAAGAAATTACATAAACTCTGTTACCCTGATGTAAGTGAAATATATATAAGTAATACTTGTACAGACTGTGCAATATGTTAATATTTGTAAGGGTTAAATTGATAAAAATATGCCGTAATATAATAGAAATAAACGTAAGAATATTCTCATTGTTAATAAAATGCATGTAAATAAATTAATATAGATTGATAAATAACCTGGCACAGAAAAAATGCGATTCACAATGAGTAGCTTTGCACTGATACAGCACACCCCACCACATGAAAGTACACGAAACAAAGACCATTCACTTAACAAACTTTTACATTGACTACATAAAATACAAAACAAAAGCAAATGAGTAAAAATAATTTTTTTTATGATTTCATATGTATGCAAAACAAGCCCTATTCCTGATATAATTATGAGAATATTAATTAGTTCATAAAAAAATAAAGATTTATTTATTGTCACCAATCGTTCCAATACCAAAAACACGGGAAACATCTGCCTCAGTACGAAGACGATGACGCGGCGCGTCACTACCCTGATGCTGACGCGCAAATACTCGGCCGTCGCGTGTCCATGCGTAGCGCCAGTTCAGGCGCCCCGCCGCCCCGCGAGCCAGACGGAATACAACCCTGTTAGTGCGGGTCAGCCGCTCGTTGATGTAGAATCGTCGCGGCGGGCCGGGCACCCCAGTACCCTCTGTGGTAGCACCTCGACGAACGCGAGCCGCCTGCAACATCTGATCACGCACTGCGCGACGCGCCAACCGCACCACAATCATTCTCGGGCGTGCAGTCGACATAGCCAGCGCATCCACCTCCTCTGGAGGACGTCCCACTCGCAAGGCACTTACAATATCCTGCTCACCCAGAGTAACGCCTAATTTACTTGCAAGGGTAATTATAATATGCTGCAAGCTTTCACCCTTTTGTTCAGGAACGCACGAGACCTCAACATCATTCTGCAACAGCTCCTGATCACGTTCGTTTAATTCCGCTTTAAGCTGTTCAACGGTGGCAAGTAGTGAGGCGTCAGCACCCGCCGGTTTGTTCTCAGCACGTTGCTCTAGGGCTAAAATGCGTTCGTCGAGTTTGCTCACTCGATTTTCACAGGCGTCCATCCTCGCTGTGATTCTGCTCATGGTTTCGTTTAGAGTGGCCATGAGATGTCTAGTTGCCGTCAACTCCTCCCTAAACAGACGCATCTCTGTAACAAGTGCAGAGAACTACGAGAAGATAAAGATATTCTTTTTAAAAATTTTACACGCATGTCTGAAAAAAATTTCGATAGTCTTTTCAAATTGGTTACACCAATAATTACAAAGCAGTCAACCCAGTTACGTGAAGCAATACCTAGTGAAATAAAATTAGCTATAACACTTAGGTTCTTAGCTACTGGACACAATTTAATGTCTCTTTCCTATTTATTCAAGGTGTCCAAACAATTCATATCAGCAATGCTACCAGATGTATTGAAAGCCATAATTAAAGTACTAAAGGATTATATTAAGGTAAGAAAGAGTTTTATTTATATATTATACATATAATAGACAATATTTAACACAATGATAATCATTTTTTTAATATAACAAATTCAGAAACATTATTAATATCAAATGCTTCTGTCTCAGCTGGAGAGTCATTTGGCATCTCGGTATCATTAAATATCTCCGGTATCTCAGTCACATTCCGCATCTCAGTAACATTCTGCGTTGCGGCTGCACCAGTCATCTGTTGCATTTCCAGATCAAAAAGTATATTATTTATGCGCTGTTGAGCTAATAGCCGATTTAATGGATTAAGATTTCGAATTTTATGAGCTATTAATTGTCCATAAACAGTAAACTCATCTTTTTGACTTAATTCTTCAGTAGCTTTTTTCATAAATTTGTAAGCTTCTTCCTCTTTATCGTCAATCTTTGTACTTTTAACATTTCTCTTCTTTCTTATTGATGGTAAGGTAAAATCATGCTCATCTTCAGACATACACGTAGACTGCGAAGTCGCAGAGCTTTCTCTATTGAATACTTCAGCTTGCGTGTCCTGAAATGTAATGTAAATGTTACTTAATTCAATTTTTTTTCAGTTACCAACAAACGAGCAGCAATGGAAATCTATTGCGAATGAATTTGACAAGCGATGGAACTTTCCACATTGTATTGGCGCCATGGATGGAAAACATGTGGTCATCCAAAGACCAGAAAATACTGTGGGCGAATTTCATAACTACAAAGGAACACATAGCATAGTATTGTTCGCAATCGTAGATGCAAACTATTGTTTTACATTTGTTAACGTTGGTTGTCAGGGCCGTATATCGGACGGTGGTGTTTTTAAATCCACTGCGTTTTATAAGAAAATTGAAAAAAATGAATTAAATTTACCCCACAATGAACCACTACGTGGTAGAACGATGTCAGTTCCTTATGTCTTAGTTGCTGACGATGCATTTGCTCTGTCTACCTATACTATGAAACCGTATTCAACAGATTTAAATGTGGGGTCTCCAAAAAGAGTGTATAATTATAGGTTATCAAGGGCAAGACGTATGGTTGAAAATGCATTTGGGATGCTTGCTTCTGTATTTAGAATATTTCGTAAGCCAATTGAATTAAAAGTCGACAGTACTGTAATTGATATTGTTTTGAGTTGTGTTTACATTCACAATTTTCTACGATTGCAAACAGATTCATCCCGTCATTACTGCCCTCCAGGTTGTTTTGATAATGAGGAAATACGCACAGGAGAAATTATTCCCGGGTCGTGGAGAGCAATAACTGCAGATGACAGTGGTTACAGGGCACTTCAAAGAATTCCTCGTAGGCCATCAAATACATCGATCCAAATACGAGAGGAATTTATGAACTATTTCATGTCAGATATTGGAGCAATACCGTTTCAAAGCAAATACTTATAACATTTATTTTGTGGAAAAATGTAATAAATTAATTTCAAAAAATATGCGTTTAAAAATACCTTTTCTTCCTCAGTACTACTTTCTCTAGTTTTCCTTGGCGTCACAGAGTCAGCAGTGAACAACAGATGTTTATAGGCAAACGACGGTGAAACGTATATCTCATAGGATCCAGAGCCACTCTTTTTCTTCATAACTTTCTGATGCTGTTTGGAAAAATATGAGCGTAGACTTTTATCTTTTTTTTGACACCATCGATGTCCATGTTATATTTAGTAGCCAAAACTTGTAAACCATCGTTCCTCTTTACTTTATTTGTATAGTTTGTTATTTGGATCCCAGAGCTGTGGAAAGTTTCGGTAATCTTCAATAAAATTCAATGTAATTTCGTCTGCCATCTTGTTGTTGAACGCTTTGTGGAACCGAAATCCATCCGACGCGGAATGACGTTTATTTATTTATTTACTTGCGCTGTTGACTGCGCTATGACGCATGCCCTTGATGAACAAAAAAGGGCACAGTGTGGACATAGCTAATAAATTTAATAAACTATATAAAAAGAAATAAATAAAAAAAGAAAATATATATATTAAAAAACAATAATAATAACTATAAGTTTTCTAAAGAATGAAATTTCTTCCAACACTGGCCAATACAAAGAAAGACTGCACGCGCTGCACCGAACGTTGACAAGCTTTTTAATTTTTTGTACGCTGCATCGGGCACAACGTCCTCGTTTAAAACGCGTATCTTTTGAAGAACGCTCCTGAGTAACATCTTCATGCTTAGGATTATGGGTCAGAGAACGGTCCAACCTGGCACAAGTGTTACTCAGGCGCGTTCTTGGTACGACGTTTTGCCCGTACTGCGCACAGAGCTCTTTGGCCAACTGGTATCGAAACTCCCGGTGAGTCAATTTGTGTTGACCAGTGTTGGAACAATATATAATATAACTATTTAAAATTGAAATATTAAGCATTCTTCTAAAAACTTTTATATACCATTTAACGCCCCTTTTCCGTTCTAATAAATAAAGAGATAATATCTGATCTTTTAGATCAACGCCACCCATAAATTGATTGTATACGTGGACCACCTTCGGCTTTGGGCAATCCTGGCCCCCTCGACTACCAGGCGCCATGTCTGCATTGTGGCAAGTCGACACTGGTGACTAGTTTCACGTCTTTCCATGAAACAACTGATACGTCACCACGGTGTCGACTTACCACTGCACCTCTTTCCATCGCCTTTTCATTAAGGCGCTTTATAGCCATAGGTGTGTCAATTCGCCGTCTGTTTAAGGTGCCCACTACGTCCGTTTGTTTCGATTTCAGAAATCGTGTCAGGGACTGTGTGTGGGTCGTGTCAAAATGCAGCATCCTGAGCAATAATAAAAATCTGTCTTTCGCCATCAGTCGACGAAAATCGGGCATACCGATAATCCCCGTGCTCCGGTATTCGTCTATGCGCCCCCTGATACATAGCCCCATTATCATCATTATAGCAAAAAAACGATATAACTCCGCAACCGACGTCTCCACCCAAGCGTGGAGACGCGATTTTGGAGGGAGGTCGGTTTGATTTTCAAAGAAGGGAACTATGGTGTCCCACGCGTATTTGTTCGTTTCTTCCCTGACCATTTCCAATAGAGGTTGGTCCCAAATTTGAGTAAACAAGCCTGAAGGGCTTGTCCCCTCAATTTTGGGACCAGTATCTACCGCGAACTCCTCCCTATTGCCCCGAAATGAGGAATAATCGTCCGACCAATCGTACAGCCCCAGTTCTACGGGGTCTGTGTTGGCCTCTTCGTCCTCTCCTGACGTTAGTAATGTCAGGAGCTGCTCCCGAGAGAGTTGCGCCGTCTCCTCCTCGTCGTCGCTTCCGGAGTCTACGGCTAACTCATCTGCGAGTGCAGACTCCAAGACATCGTCTTCGTCCTATAAAAGCATGCAAAACCCTCAACAAAACGTGCACACCAAAAACACACCTCACATCACGTACCATATACCATGTTAGACATTTTCATGCAGATCATTTTAGTAAACTGCTTTCTGGGTTAATATTTCAACCAAACATCCAAAACTCAAGCCCATATTTTAACCAAATATAAAATAACATGTCAGTAGTTTTATATTCTTTTATATATTCTTTATTGCATTAACACAAATACAGTAATTACAAAAAACAAAAGATGAGTAAAGGTGGACTAATCTCTGAAAGAGCTCACTTCCAGTTAACCCAAGGCAGTGAAATCAGAAGCATTGCGCGAGCAACAGCATAGCAGTTTAGTGGTAATAAAGTTCCTAAATAACGGGCTATTTTTTATTTTGACAAAATAATTTGTTTATTTATTAGGACAACCATCAAGAACCCTAACATGCATGAACAATGATCGGGGTGCTGCTAGTTTGAAATAAAGGAGTGTAATACATAAAAACATAGAAATAAAATGCTGAGCGCGGGAGACACTAGAACCCACGACCTTGGCGTGACTCTTTCCCAACTGAGCTACCGCCTCTTCAAGCACCCGCATTGAAATTCCCATTCCTATGTGTCCGTATTGACGGGTTGTCACATATTGATGTGACGTCAGCGACATCTACCAACGAATTTTATTCGATTGGACCAGTCCTTATTCTTTACAGAATACATGCAATTTGTAATGATGACGCTTCACTTTTTAAATTATATTTTTTGTGGATTTTTACACTCAGTGTTATTTTTATGTTAGTAAAAACATTTTATTTCTATGTTTTCATGTATCATTAACATGAACATAACACTGAGAATGTAAAAATCTACAAAGAATATAATTTAAAAGAGTGTAAGTACTTACAATATTCCCTACATCTTTCTCAAAAAGTTGACGCGGTCTAAGGTGCGGCTCCTCCACTACCTCCAACCCCTCGCCTACCTCTATATGTTCCGGGCGCCAAGTCTATATAAAATCAAGATTATTTAAAATTAACATGTACACATACAATTACGATTATATCTTATAATATTAGTTGGGTTAACGTACTCTTAGCGTCCCGGATGGGGTTCGCACCAACAACACTTGGTCTTCGTTCATTACCAGGCTGCCCTGTGGCGTTCTGGTTACCCCAAGACCGATCGTCACGGGCCGCCCACTGGTGCTTGGTGTCAAATTATCGTTCATGTTCCTAAAAATATAAGTTATAATAGCTTACATATCGGTTCCATTATAATATTTGATAGAAATAAAGATTAAAAAATAAAAATTTTTCACTGGTATTTATATATATATATATATATAATTTATCAATGGATGATTTCAATCTCGAACTTAATTCAAGAAAAACATGATTTATTTACATTCGACCGTTCGAAAAAATAATATCAATAAAATGAATATTTTTCGGAGCATACTGTACAGCGCTTTTTCGGCTGTGACGTCACGAAGTGTATGTACAAGCCATGACCGTTATTTTTTCTTTTATGTGTGCGTGTGATTTGAATCCACTTTGTTCAAATTGATGATTTCTAGCAAAAAAAGGCTTTTATTGCTAAAAACGAGTAACAATGTAACAGTCTAATATATTTCCACCAATATTATTTATGGAGAATGTCACACATACGCTTGAAAAACACTAAAAACCTATGAATAAAATTCAAACACTCTATTCAAATTTTCGCTTATGTTTTTGCAATGAAATAAACTAAATTGTAACGAAAGTCAAGCAATAAATACACGATAATGGTTCTTAAGTATGTAAGGAACAAAGTAAATAGCATTTACTTACATTTCAAATACTTTTTCAACCAAAAAATTTGATTTTCACTTTGTAGCACCTCAAACCACTTGAAACTTTGTGACGCAAACCACTTGAACTTTTGAAGTGGGCGTATCGGTTGAAAAACTGACGTTTGACATTGAGCGACTTTAGTTTATGTTATGGTATAGAAATTAAGTGGGATGCAATTTTTTGATTGATTAGAACATTCCTGTTTGCAATTTCTTCTCCAGTTATATGTCCAATTCCCAGGTTAACTGGAACAAAATATTGAATTCTTTTGCTTTGGACATTAAATTCTCCAGAGTATTTGGGGGCATTTGAAGTAAGCTAGCAATTCGTTCGTTAGCATCTCCATTTCTTAATTTAAAAAAAGTTTTGTAAAAATTGCCTTTTATCTTGCTGACTGTACCATTTTTTTCAAAATCTGTGAATGCCTATCAAAATATCTTCAAAATCCATGGATAGTCTTCTAGAACCGTTTTCCAGTAACTACAACGATCAAGCTTGCTGGCCTTGCTGCCCCGTCTCAAATTTACACCCTGTATAACAATTTAGAATACATATATTTAATAACCGTCTAAATACTTTGATATACCATTTTATCCCTCTCTTCCTCTCCAATAAGTACATGGATAATTTTTGATCCTTGAGATATACGCCACCCAGATGTTGATTGTAGTCGTGGACAACCGCAGGGTTTGCACACTCTTACTTCTCTCGATACCCAGGTGCCATGTCTGCGTTGTGGTAAGTCGACACTGTGGTGTGGACGTGAGACTGGTGTCTCACGTCTTTCCAAGATACGACGGATACGTCACCACAGTGTCGTCTTACCATTGTGTCACTTTGCATGGCCTTTTCATTTAGACACTTAATATCATGGGGCGTGTCCATTCGCCGTCTGTTCAGCGTGCCCACCACGTCCTTTTTGTTTTTAAGAACCGGCACAGAGTAACGGAATTATGAAAGTTGTCCATGAATAACGTATGACCTTTGCAAAGATAGTCCTTTATAAGAGTGAGGACTATCTTGGCTGTGGCGGTGGTAAACCGAAAAATGGATTGTTGTGTCGTTGTACCCTTGCCCGTATATAAAACCATATGTAAAACGTACCCTGACACAGCCTCGCAGAGTTCGTAACTCTTGATGCCGAATCGTGCTGCTTTGGTACGAATGCATTGCACCCAGCTCAAATGCCCCTTCCAAAGCAGCAACGATATGTCAAGGGAGAGTTCCCTGCGAGGCGTGTACACAGCTTTAAACTTTGAATTCAAGTACTCGGTTACTGGTGATATTTTCGCAACCTTCCGCTCTGCGCCTCTTTCCATTACGTTATTGTCGGCGAAGTGAATATGCCTAAGTGAAATTAAAATCTGTCGATAGACATTAGCCGCCAAAAATCAGGCATGCCTAAAACCCCGGTACTCCAATACTCGTCAATACGCACAACCCCATCAACATTAACACAGCCAAAAAGCGGTATAACTCCTCTATTGTATTGTTTCCGCTCAGCTGTGCAACCTCGACTATGACAGGAGGCCCGCTTCTGTTTTGAAATGGGGCGAAATTCAGTCCCATGCGTATTTGTTTGTCTGGTTCATGATGCTTGTCATTAACGGCTGGTCCCAAATTTGGGTAAACATGCCTGAGGGGCTTCTCCCCTCAATTTTGGGACCAGCATCTTCGCAATACTCCTCTTTTATGCCCTGAAATGTAGAAAAGTCTGGGGACCACTGAAAATCCCCCAGCCCGGGATACTGATCCTCCTCCTCCCGGTTGTCGTCAGCTGCTCTCGAGAGAGCTAGGCCGTCTCCTCTTCGTCCTCGCTCCCAGAGTCAACGGCCAGCTCTTCTGCGAGAGCAGACTCCAAAATTTCCTATAAAAACATGCAAAGCCTTCAACCAAAAATGCACACCCAAAACACATACGATATCACATGACAAGACATGCGTATAATTTTAGTAAATTGCTTTCAGGGTTATAATATCTGAACCAAATATCCAAAAATCAAGGCACATTTTTGAACCAAACCGAACAAAACTTAGTAGTTCAGTAGTAACTAAGTTTTGGGAAATTCATGATTTGTACTACAATATTCCCGAGTAGCAGGCTATATTTTGCTTTTACAAAATAATTTGTTATTTAGTAGGACAACCAACAAGAACATACACTAAACATGCATACTAAAGCAATTTCCAAAAAAATCATCATCTTAAGAATTGGGTGCTGTCTTAATTACATGCGGCCAAGGCATGCATTTTAGAAGCATAATTTAGGAGCAGAAGGCACCCACAGACTAAGTTAAAATAGCATTTTCCCGAAATATTTACTAATCCAATTTTAACAATATTTAAGTGCAAGTTGAAGCATATAATATTTATATTCAAGTTTGCAATATACATATACACATATCGTCAGTAGCGTAGCAGGTGTAGATCCATGATCTTTGCCTACCCCGGTTTGGTATTCCATGCAGTTTAATGCCAATAGAACTGCATGAGTGTGAACCACGAGGTGTAGCTACTATGAAATAAAAGAGTATACTTACAAGCTCCCCTGCCTCTCACGCACGCGGCGCTAAAGGCGGGTCTATTACCTCCAAACTTTCGTCGACGTCAATGTTTTGGGGGCGCCAAGTCTTCATAAAATCAAAATTATTTGAAATTAACATACACATACAATTATAATTATACTCGTATGTCTTATAACATTAGTTGGGTTAACATATTTGGAGCATCCCAGTCAGGGTTTGCACCAACAGCACTCGTTGGTCGTTCACCAGCAGGCTGCCCTGTGGTGTCCTTGTAACCTCTAGAGCGGTCACCATGGGCAGTCCGTTGATGCTCGGCATATCCATATTTTACGTGTCCCTAAAAATATAAGTCGTATAGTATACTTTAATATTTGATAAAAATTAAAAATAAAATAAAATTTAATATATTCATTTGATATGATATCAATAGATGATTTCAATCTCCAACGCATGTAAAAAGATTTACATTTACAAAACGTTCCGTAAAATATATTTCGGAAAATACTGTACAGCGCTTCTCAGGCTGTGACGTCACGTCGTGTTTGTACAGGTGATGAGCGTTATCTTTACGTTGTATGTGTGCGTGTGATTTGAATTGACCACTTTGATGAAAATCTCGGTTTCTATCAAAAACAGGCGTTTATTGCTAAAAACGAGTAATAATCGAACAGGCTAATAACATTTCCATCAATATTATTCATTCAGAATATAACACAAGTGCTTGGAAAACATTAAAAACCTATGAATAAAGTTCGTACTTCGCAACCCGTTACGTTCGGTTATGTTTTTGTAATGAAATAAATTAAATTATAATTAAATACAGGCAACAAATATACGATAATGATTCTAAAGTACGTAAATAATAAATTTAATAACTTTTACTTACATTTTCAATAGTTTCTCCATACAAAATTTACTTTTCAACTCTCAATAGTTCGAAGCACTTTCGCGCGTTGCAACTATACATTTCAAATTATTGTAACGGCTGAGCGAATGGTCATACACATAGAGTGGTTGTAGTTTATGGGAGGTGAGTGAAGTGGGAATAGTTAGTTTGGTAATTGAATTTATTTTTGCTTAAAATCGGACCCAATTGTCCTTGTATCAGATCTGATACATCGCCCTTGACGCGTGTCGTTCAGATCTGATACAGCGCAATATAGAGGTTAATCAACAACAATTGCTTCTTATCAAATTTCTTTACACATTGAGCAATCAAATTTATCTATTGTCACTTTGCCTAACCAGCCAGCAAAATACACAAACGAACAAGAACAAGGCAACTGCACTTGATGGACCAGCAATTGGGTGTGTCAATGTCGACGATGATGATATTTCAGGATTTGTATTTTGCTGTTGAGTTTCGTCTGTTTAAAAAGTGACCTTGATCAGTTTCACAATTTGTATTATCTAATTTGATTAAATTATTCAGTAAATTTGATCGGAACATGGACCGCAAATCTTTTGATGTTGGATTCCTGTAACAACCACCTCGTGTTCTATAAATTCTAAACAAATTTTCAATCACATCTTGATTTAATCGATTTGTCATTAGAAATGTGACTTCAGTGTCTTGTGAAAATTTCTCAGTGGCGAGCTGAAGTACAGCGTGAATTGATTGCTGTATGCCTTCAAAACAGGGAGGAAAGAAAAAACAAAAAAAAAAGTCGATTTTTTTCTAATTTTTTTTTTGGAAAACGTAACTATTTTCAATTCATTGAACATTCGTTTCCTTTATTTAACGTTTTATGAACTAAAGAATCTTTGTTTTTAGTGATTGGGCATTTAAACGGATTTCTATGAAATTTACATTTTGAATTTAATGAGCCAAACAAATCATTCACATTTCCCACAAAATCAACTATATTCTTTGCGGTGTCGCTCTTCAGCTATCCACTGGCTATCGCCGTTTCCATCGCAGCCGCTATTGATCGACTAAATACTTGCCTGGGGTCAATTTTCCTAACGATCTACTTTTATTACTTCTATCAATATTTTAAACCTTGATTATGTCATCAAACGACATTTCATTCCCATTTAAATCGTAATTATTATCAAGTAAGTTGTTTCATATATTTTTAATCAAATGAGGAACATCACACACCGAAAATATTTTGCGATTCTCAATAAAAAAAAGATCATCTTTTGTTGTCCTCAAGGATTTCATTGCCTTGACGTCGATTGTTGCTTGATCACATATCTAGTGGGAGCAGCTAGGACCAGTCCTCCTTTTAAAAGATATTTATATGCAGCTGGAGACTTATAATATAAAGATAAGCAGAAGTATTTTTCATCTTCATTCCATTGCCTACTTTTATTCTTAAATTGCATGCATTTAAACACGTTCGCAAAATCTCCTTTACACATTTTTTTTTCAGTAAATTCTTTTTTAGCTTATTACATATTTTTTTTTTCTTATAAATTTACTTAAATTTTTAATACTAATTTTTTACACCTTGGTGTATCATCATCAGCTTAAGTCCTTTTTCTTCTTCTTGGTGTACTCAAATGCACTGTGGTTTCACTAGGTGACTCTTCATAACCTTTTACCATTTCATTGCCATATAACGTTTTCGGTGTCATAACTTTGACAGTCGGCGAAGTTTTAAGACAAAAAAATTAAATCAAAAACATTTACACATTATTTTAACCCACCAGTCTCGTAATAATAACAATACCTAAATAAAGTATATATTTTAATATAATTTTAAATTTTGAGAATATAAAAACTTCGGGAGATACATTGAATCCATGGCCAAAAATGCATCAAGGAAACTTGGCATCCTTTCTATGGTGAGGTGTTACTTTACACCTGGACAGTTGGTTCAGCTGTACCAAGCACAAGTCCGGTCGTGCATGGAGTACTGCTGCCACCTTTGGGATAGATCTGATACATACCAACAAGCCACTTTTTACTTTTGATAGTAACAGCAGAACAAGGCTCTGGCAAAATTAAAGTTATGCGTATCGTTCCATCCCGTGTAACATCAAGTTACGAGAGGTGATCCAAAAGTAATGATAATCAATATGAAATACGGATATTTTAACTAAAAAAATATTTAATGTATTTTTTCTAAACTCATAATTCCCTTTGAAAAAAATTCTTTGTCTTTACTATCCAAAACGTCGGTGCGTTGTCTTGGTGAAACAACACTCCAGCTCGGAGTTTGCCTCGTCTTTTTTCTTTTATGGCAATTTTCTTATTTAGTCTGTGTAGTAAGAGCCCGTAACAGTGGCTCCTTTTTCCAAGTATTCCACCATTATAACTCCTTCAGCGTTCCAAAAAACGGACGCCATAACCTTTCCTGTCGAACTTGACACCTTGAATTTCTTCGGTGTCGGGGAAGAGGCTCGTTTCCAAGTCATTGACTGTTTCTGGATCAAAATGGTGGATCCAGGTCTCGTCCATGGTCACGACACGAGACAAAAAATTTTCCTGATCTGTCTGGAACTTTTCGAGATTCGACCTCGAAGTCGACTCGTTTTTTCTTTTGTTCTTCGGTTAACATTCTTGGCACCCAATGCGCAGAGACCTTTTTCATATGCAGTTCGTTTGCAAAGATTCTTTGAACACTGCCATATGAGATCCCTGTGACCTACAGCTACATGCCTTATGGTCACTCTTCGATCTGCCAATACGATATCTTCGACTTTTTGACGTTTTATGCAGTGAGGGACGTGGATGGGCGTCACTCGCGATGTTCATCTCCTGTGAATGTTCTACACAGCTTAAACTCCTTTGCCCAGCGCGCAACTGTAGAATATGGAGGAGCAGAGTCCCCAATGTTTCCACTAGGTCGCTGTGTATGCCTTTGGTAGTCATTTTTTTCAAACAGAGGTACTTGATGACAGCTCTGATTTCGTTTTTCTCCATTTTGATGTTTACTCTCCAACTGTTCGTGTTCAAATGAATGTACCTCCTGGTAATCGTGACCTATTTATATGATTTTTTTATGCTGAACTAGTGGGTATATGAGGGGAAAAAAACATTTTTTTTTTCATATTTTTATGTGCTCTACAAATATCCGATTATCATTACTTTTGGATCACCCCTCGTATTATTGAAGTTTCAAGTAATGTAGAATACAAATTATTTGAGAAAAAAAATCATACAAAAGTTACATGTATAAGAGTGCTCTCTCAAGTATTATAGTGTAGGTATTGAAACCAAAAAGTTTACCTATTGATGTTGATGGAGCTGGTGAATGTGACCAAACCCTGTTACATTCATCATGTTTATAGTGCAAAGGTATTGAAAATTTCGACAGCCTTTTGTCCACTTCCATTTTTTATATATTTTTAATCGAAGTGCTCACAACAGAGGTATCTGTTACGGAGTATACTTTCATTGTAATCAATTATTATTATTTCATTTATTTTTTTAATTATTAATTCATTATCATGTCATAATAAAATGA
>NW_020653540.1:0-17444 GCF_003589595.1 Hyposmocoma kahamanoa | reverse complement strand
TAATAACGTATGATCAAACTATGAAAATAACTAAAATAAACTAATCGTACTTCCAAATTTATGGGTGGCGTGATAAGGATATAAATAGCTATGTCCACACTATGCACTTTCATCTTCAATTTTCGTCTTCATCTTTCTATTCAACTTTCGTTTGTCGCTTTCAATAATTGAATGCGTTAACGAACGCAAAGCCAATATAGTCATTTACTTCAGTCGTAGTTTGTCAGCTTGTGGAAACATGTGCGACGACAACATTTTACTTAGTGGAATATGTGCTGCTTACTTGGATAGATAGATAGATAGATAGATAAAACGTTTATTTGTTACTACATTCACACGTACATAACAGCAAAAAAAATAATAAAAAAACACAAACAAAACAAAAAATAAACAAAAACAGCAGAGTCGCAGCACTGCTAGACACCCAGTTATGTACGTGTGCTGCAGCAGTGCAAAAAGGTCATAGCTCAGCGTCGGTGTTTACTCAAGAGCAAACCGCTGATTTTCAGCCATAACCTAGAGGTAATCACGGATACGATAATCAGCTCGCTGACGTCATTTTTCCATTTAGTTATATTTAAACATATAATAATAATTAGAATAGAAACCAAATAAATAGGAAGATAATATAAGTATAATGTTTAAAGAATAAATTAAAAATATTAGTGATTTAATTCAAATTATATATTGTAAGTGTACAATATATAAAAGAAAAATTAAGAAAAACAAGTGAAATACATATATAAAAGTAAATTAAATTGTTAGTGGGTTAGTCATGGTTTTAATACACAATATATGCAATAGGACTGGACTGGACTGCAATAGGCTGATGATGATGATATGCAGCAAATTTTCGCCACCTAAGCAAAGCTCTGTGAAATACCCTTTTTTTGACTGTCAAGAAGAAGTTCCTTTACCATTTCCTTGAAGGTGCGTTTAGATTTTAAAAGTCTTAAAGGTGGTGGAATATTATTCCAACACTTTGTTGCGTGGTAGCGAAAACTGCCGGTGAACGCTGCTGTACGATGTCGCTGCACGCTTAGCGGGGGACGTAACGATCTAGGAATATGGTCGTACCGTTTATAAAAGTGGGGAAATTGTAATTTTGAAAAAAGATAATCTGGATTTTTGAATTTTGCAATATCAAACATTAAAGAGGCAAGATGTAACTGTCTGCGAGATTCCATGTTGAGTATACATGCATTATTAAGAAACGGCGTTATGTGACTCCTAGGCGAAACATCAAAAATAAATCTACAACATGCATTCTGTATGCGTTGTATTAAGCGACTTGTTTTATATAACAGTCGAGGGCCATAAACAAGGTCTGCATAGTTGAGACGAGACAGCGCCAGGGATTCGCACAAAGTGATCCTAACTCCCTCGGACAATAAATTCCTAATTTTATACAAGACTTTCAGTCTATAAAAGCAACGTCTTACAACATTTTCTAAATGTTTTTCGTAACGGAGTTCGCTGTCCAACAGAACGCCAAGATTTCTAGCTTCATGAACCCGGGAAATACTTTGACCTAAAATACTAACTACTGGTGACTTGTTTAAAATTTTCCTAATCTGAACTTTTGATCCAAGCACCATAAACTTTGGTTTATTAGGGTTTAGTACTAACGCATTTCGGACTGACCATTCAGCTATCGCATTTAGGTCTTCATTGAGCAGCCGTAATGAATCCGATATTCTATCAGGCACTTCAGAAATATACAGCTGAACATCATCGGCGTACAAATGGAATTTACTATGTTTTATTACTTGGACCAAATCAGCAGTGTATATTATAAATAGTAGAGGACCTAGTATCGGTCCCTGTGGAACACCACGATGAACCGGCTGCAAATTGGAAACCATATCAATGCAGTTGCGTTTCTTGAGTCTTACAGACTGGCATCGGTCACTAAGGTAATCACTAAACCACTGAACCGCCCGTGGGTCTAGTCCGTAGTAGACTAATTTTGATAGCAGAAGAGAAACGTCAATGCTATCAAAAGCTCGAGAAAAGTCCAAGAGTGAGAGAATCGTACCACGGCCAGCGTCCCGTGCCGCTAGTATATTATCAGTTACGTCCAGCAAAGCAGTAACCGTGCCACGACCCCTTCGGAAACCCGACTGAAGAGAAGGGAGCATATTATTCTTGTCTGCATGACATAGAAGCTGATGATATACTGCCTTTTCTAGAATTTTGGATAGAAAAGGCAGTACACTAATAGGCCTAAGATCTTTTAGTTCACTGGGATTGTCAACCTTAGGCAATGGAGTGACCAATGCTTCCTTCCACAGTCTAGGAACCCTACCTGTCAAAATGGACCTATTCACAATCGCAGTGATTATCGACAAGGTCTTTGGTAAAGTCAACATAATCATGTCACGGCTAATATTGTCACACCCCATTGCATTTGACTTGACAGACAAGATATATTTCGAAACATCCATTTCCGTAACAGGTTGAAGAGTAAAGGAATCAGCCCCAAAACTAGAAGTCTCAAATTTACCTCTCTCTAAACTAACAGCCATATCAACATGCCTAGGGACATTCAAAAAGTGATCATTTATCAAATCAGGGTCACCGAAACAGTCGGGAAGGTATTCACTTTTACTCGGGTCTATTAAAATTTTGGTTTTTAAGTTTTTCCAAAACTTAACACTATCTTTTACATTAGAATTAATAAAATGGTTAAAATAAGCACGTTTTTCATAATAAATACTCGTTTCTACTAAACTTTTAAGGTCCTTGTAGTACCGCATATTTGAGTTTGAGTGTTTTTTCTTCGCCCTAGCTTCGTTGCGCAAATCCATCATAAATTTAAGCGTGTCAGTTATCCACGGCAGGGACTTAGGTTCTTTTATATGCAAAATTCTATAGGGAGCATGCCTGTCAAAGAGTTCCGTGAGCAGTATATTAAATTTGGCAACCATAGCATCAACAGTTGCTTCAGCACCCACAGATTCCCAGTCTATGGAGTTAAGGTCACTAGTAAAACTGTCTAAATTTATATTCTGCAGGGATCTCGAGGTCACAGCTTGAGCAGGCATCCTAATCTTTTTTAACGTCATTGTGACATTTATCATTGAGTGCCCGAGTGATCCGGTGATATTACTGACCAAGACTTCACGAACGGCATAGTTGGTGCACACAACGTCAATTAGCGTCTCCGAGACTGTAGTGAAGTGAGTAGGTTCAGATACAACCTGTCTCAAACCCACACAACGCAGAAACTGATCCAACTTCATAGTGTCCCTATCTCTTTCATGTAGCATATTAATATTAAAATCGCCCATAAGAAATAGATAGTCATAACGGGAAAACCTAGAGACCGAGTCAGTGATTGCGTCTATAAATGTATCAACATTCAACCACTGTGGCCTATACGTAGTGCCGATAACTAAGGAGTATCCATTAGTTTTAGTAGTCAGCCACATTTGCTCTACAGAATCATTGGGACTTTTGAGGTAACTAACGCGAACATCATCCTTTACATAAAACCCTACCCCTCCACCACGTCCACCTCGCATATGCTTCGGCCGCGGTGCACAGCGCAGTCTGTAACCCGGCGGCGCAGGCGCACACGCCTCCTGACCATTCCTCAGCCATGTTTCATTAATAGCGACTATATCGGCGTTGAAACGACTCATTGCAACAAGAAGATCATCTTGTCCTGTATTCAAAGAGCCTGCGTTATATAGTCCCAACCGAATGAATTTATTTTTGGGAGCCATTGATTACATTTTAAGCATGTAAGAAATTACATAAACTCTGTTACCCTGATGTAAGTGAAATATATATAAGTAATACTTGTACAGACTGTGCAATATGTTAATATTTGTAAGGGTTAAATTGATAAAAATATGCCGTAATATAATAGAAATAAACGTAAGAATATTCTCATTGTTAATAAAATGCATGTAAATAAATTAATATAGATTGATAAATAACCTGGCACAGAAAAAATGCGATTCACAATGAGTAGCTTTGCACTGATACAGCACACCCCACCACATGAAAGTACACGAAACAAAGACCATTCACTTAACAAACTTTTACATTGACTACATAAAATACAAAACAAAAGCAAATGAGTAAAAATAATTTTTTTTATGATTTCATATGTATGCAAAACAAGCCCTATTCCTGATATAATTATGAGAATATTAATTAGTTCATAAAAAAATAAAGATTTATTTATTGTCACCAATCGTTCCAATACCAAAAACACGGGAAACATCTGCCTCAGTACGAAGACGATGACGCGGCGCGTCACTACCCTGATGCTGACGCGCAAATACTCGGCCGTCGCGTGTCCATGCGTAGCGCCAGTTCAGGCGCCCCGCCGCCCCGCGAGCCAGACGGAATACAACCCTGTTAGTGCGGGTCAGCCGCTCGTTGATGTAGAATCGTCGCGGCGGGCCGGGCACCCCAGTACCCTCTGTGGTAGCACCTCGACGAACGCGAGCCGCCTGCAACATCTGATCACGCACTGCGCGACGCGCCAACCGCACCACAATCATTCTCGGGCGTGCAGTCGACATAGCCAGCGCATCCACCTCCTCTGGAGGACGTCCCACTCGCAAGGCACTTACAATATCCTGCTCACCCAGAGTAACGCCTAATTTACTTGCAAGGGTAATTATAATATGCTGCAAGCTTTCACCCTTTTGTTCAGGAACGCACGAGACCTCAACATCATTCTGCAACAGCTCCTGATCACGTTCGTTTAATTCCGCTTTAAGCTGTTCAACGGTGGCAAGTAGTGAGGCGTCAGCACCCGCCGGTTTGTTCTCAGCACGTTGCTCTAGGGCTAAAATGCGTTCGTCGAGTTTGCTCACTCGATTTTCACAGGCGTCCATCCTCGCTGTGATTCTGCTCATGGTTTCGTTTAGAGTGGCCATGAGATGTCTAGTTGCCGTCAACTCCTCCCTAAACAGACGCATCTCTGTAACAAGTGCAGAGAACTACGAGAAGATAAAGATATTCTTTTTAAAAATTTTACACGCATGTCTGAAAAAAATTTCGATAGTCTTTTCAAATTGGTTACACCAATAATTACAAAGCAGTCAACCCAGTTACGTGAAGCAATACCTAGTGAAATAAAATTAGCTATAACACTTAGGTTCTTAGCTACTGGACACAATTTAATGTCTCTTTCCTATTTATTCAAGGTGTCCAAACAATTCATATCAGCAATGCTACCAGATGTATTGAAAGCCATAATTAAAGTACTAAAGGATTATATTAAGGTAAGAAAGAGTTTTATTTATATATTATACATATAATAGACAATATTTAACACAATGATAATCATTTTTTTAATATAACAAATTCAGAAACATTATTAATATCAAATGCTTCTGTCTCAGCTGGAGAGTCATTTGGCATCTCGGTATCATTAAATATCTCCGGTATCTCAGTCACATTCCGCATCTCAGTAACATTCTGCGTTGCGGCTGCACCAGTCATCTGTTGCATTTCCAGATCAAAAAGTATATTATTTATGCGCTGTTGAGCTAATAGCCGATTTAATGGATTAAGATTTCGAATTTTATGAGCTATTAATTGTCCATAAACAGTAAACTCATCTTTTTGACTTAATTCTTCAGTAGCTTTTTTCATAAATTTGTAAGCTTCTTCCTCTTTATCGTCAATCTTTGTACTTTTAACATTTCTCTTCTTTCTTATTGATGGTAAGGTAAAATCATGCTCATCTTCAGACATACACGTAGACTGCGAAGTCGCAGAGCTTTCTCTATTGAATACTTCAGCTTGCGTGTCCTGAAATGTAATGTAAATGTTACTTAATTCAATTTTTTTTTCAGTTACCAACAAACGAGCAGCAATGGAAATCTATTGCGAATGAATTTGACAAGCGATGGAACTTTCCACATTGTATTGGCGCCATGGATGGAAAACATGTGGTCATCCAAAGACCAGAAAATACTGTGGGCGAATTTCATAACTACAAAGGAACACATAGCATAGTATTGTTCGCAATCGTAGATGCAAACTATTGTTTTACATTTGTTAACGTTGGTTGTCAGGGCCGTATATCGGACGGTGGTGTTTTTAAATCCACTGCGTTTTATAAGAAAATTGAAAAAAATGAATTAAATTTACCCCACAATGAACCACTACGTGGTAGAACGATGTCAGTTCCTTATGTCTTAGTTGCTGACGATGCATTTGCTCTGTCTACCTATACTATGAAACCGTATTCAACAGATTTAAATGTGGGGTCTCCAAAAAGAGTGTATAATTATAGGTTATCAAGGGCAAGACGTATGGTTGAAAATGCATTTGGGATGCTTGCTTCTGTATTTAGAATATTTCGTAAGCCAATTGAATTAAAAGTCGACAGTACTGTAATTGATATTGTTTTGAGTTGTGTTTACATTCACAATTTTCTACGATTGCAAACAGATTCATCCCGTCATTACTGCCCTCCAGGTTGTTTTGATAATGAGGAAATACGCACAGGAGAAATTATTCCCGGGTCGTGGAGAGCAATAACTGCAGATGACAGTGGTTACAGGGCACTTCAAAGAATTCCTCGTAGGCCATCAAATACATCGATCCAAATACGAGAGGAATTTATGAACTATTTCATGTCAGATATTGGAGCAATACCGTTTCAAAGCAAATACTTATAACATTTATTTTGTGGAAAAATGTAATAAATTAATTTCAAAAAATATGCGTTTAAAAATACCTTTTCTTCCTCAGTACTACTTTCTCTAGTTTTCCTTGGCGTCACAGAGTCAGCAGTGAACAACAGATGTTTATAGGCAAACGACGGTGAAACGTATATCTCATAGGATCCAGAGCCACTCTTTTTCTTCATAACTTTCTGATGCTGTTTGGAAAAATATGAGCGTAGATTTTTTATCTTTTTTTTGACACCATCGATGTCCATGTTATATTTAGTAGCCAAAACTTGTAAACCATCGTTCCTCTTTACTTTATTTGTATAGTTTGTTATTTGGATCCCAGAGCTGTGGAAAGTTTCGGTAATCTTCAATAAAATTCAATGTAATTTCGTCTGCCATGTTGTTGAACGCTTTGTGGAACCGAAATCCATCCGACGCGGAATGACGTGTATCACAGCGCGCGCTACGCTTTCAACTGTCATTACGCATGCGTCAAGGGCATGCCCGACTTGCGCTGTTCACTGCGCTATGACGCATGCCCTTGATGAACAAAAAAGGGCACAGTGTGGACATAGCTAATAAATTTAATAAACTATATAAAAAGAAATAAATAAAAAAAGAAAATATATATATTAAAAAACAATAATAATAACTATAAGTTTTCTAAAGAATGAAATTTCTTCCAACACTGGCCAATACAAAGAAAGACTTTGCACGCGCTGCACCGAACGTTGACAAGCTTTTTAATTTTTTGTACGCTGCCTCGGGCACAACGTCCTCGTTTAAAACGCGTATCTTTTGAAGAACGCTCCTGAGTAACATCTTCATGCTTAGGATTATGGGTCAGAGAACGGTCCAACCTGGCACAAGTGTTACTCAGGCGCGTTCTTGGTACGACGTTTTGCCCGTACTGCTCACAGAGCTCTTTGGCCAACTGGTATCGAAACTCCCGGTGAGTCAATTTGTGTTGACCAGTGTTGGAACAATATATAATATAACTATTTAAAATTGAAATATTAAGCATTCTTCTAAAAACTTTTATATACCATTTAACGCCCCTTTTCCGTTCTAATAAATAAAGAGATAATATCTGATCTTTTAGATCAACGCCACCCATAAATTGATTGTATTCGTGGACCACCTTCGGCTTTGGGCAATCCTGGCCCCCTCGACTACCAGGCGCCATGTCTGCATTGTGGCAAGTCGACACTGTGGTGACTAGTTTCACGTCTTTCCATGAAACAGCTGATACGTCACCACGGTGTCGACTTACCACTGCACCTCTTTCCATCGCCTTTTCATTAAGGCGCTTTATAGCCATAGGTGTGTCAATTCGCCGTCTGTTTAAGGTGCCCACTACGTCCGTTTGTTTCGATTTCAGAAATCGTGTCAGGGACTGTGTGTGGGTCGTGTCAAAATGCAGCATCCTGAGCAACAATAAAAATCTGTCTTTCGCCATCAGTCGACGAAAATCGGGCATACCGATAATCCCCGTGCTCCGGTATTCGTCGCTTCCGGAGTCTACGGCTAACTCATCTGCGAGTGCAGACTCTAAGACATCGTCTTCGTCCTATAAAAGCATGCAAAACCCTCAACAAAACGTGCACACCAAAAACACACCTCACATCACGTACCATATACCATGTTAGACATTTTCATGCAGATCATTTTAGTAAACTGCTTTCTGGGTTAATATTTCAACCAAACATCCAAAACTCAAGCCCATATTTTAACCAAATATAAAATAACATGTCAGTAGTTTTATATTCTTTTATATATTCTTTATTGCATTAACACAAATACAGTAATTACAAAAAACAAAAGATGAGTAAAGGTGGACTTATCTCTAAAAGAGCTCACTTCCAGTTAACCCAAGGCAGTGAAATCAGAAGCATTGCGCGAGCAACAGCATAGCAGTTTAGTGGTAATAAAGTTCCTAAATAACGGGCTATTTTTTATTTTGACAAAATAATTTGTTTATTTATTAGGACAACCATCAAGAACCCTAACATGCATGAACAATGATCGGGGTGCTGCTAGTTTGAAATAAAGGAGTGTAATACATAAAAACATAGAAATAAAATGCTGAGCGCGGGTGACACTAGAACCCACGACCTTGGCGTGACTCTTTCCCAACTGAGCTACCGCGTCTTCAAGCACCCGCATTGAAATTCCCATTCCTATGTGTCCGTATTGACGGGTTGTCACATATTGATGTGACGTCAGCGACATCTACCAACGAATTTTATTCGATTGGACCAGTCCTTATTCTTTACAGAATACATGCAACTTGTAATGATGACGCTTCACTTTTTAAATTATATTTTTTGTGGATTTTTACACTCAGTGTTATTTTTATGTTAGTAAAACATTTTATTTCTATGTTTTCATGTATCATTAACATAAACATAACACTGAGAGTGTAAAAATCTACAAAGAATATAATTTAAAAGTACTTACAATATTCCCTACATCTTTCTCAAAAAGTTGACGCGGTCTAAGGTGCGGCTCCTCCACTACCTCCAACCCCTCGCCTACCTCTATATGTTCCGGGCGCCAAGTCTATATAAAATCAAGATTATTTAAAATTAACATGTACACATACAATTATGATTATATCTTATAATATTAGTTGGGTTAACGTACTCTTAGCGTCCCGGATGGGGTTCGCACCAACAACACTTGGTCTTCGTTCATTACCAGGCTGCCCTGTGGCGTTCTGGTTACCCCAAGACCGATCGTCACGGGCCGCCCACTGGTGCTTGGTGTCAAATTATCGTTCATGTTCCTAAAAATATAAGTTATAATAGCTTACATATCGGTTCCATTATAATATTTGATAGAAATAAAGATTAAAAAATAAAAATTTTTCACTGGTATTTATATATATATATATATATAATTTATCAATGGATGATTTCAATCTCGAACTTAATTCAAGAAAAACATGATTTATTTACATTCGACCGTTCGAAAAAATAATATCAATAAAATGAATATTTTTCGGAGCATACTGTACAGCGCTTTTTCGGCTGTGACGTCACGAAGTGTATGTACAAGCCATGACCGTTATTTTTTCTTTTATGTGTGCGTGTGATTTGAATCCACTTTGTTAAAATTGATGATTTCTAGCAAAAAAAGGCTTTTATTGCTAAAAACGAGTAACAATGTAACAGTCTAATATATTTCCACCAATATTATTTATGGAGAATGTCACACATACGCTTGAAAAACACTAAAAACCTATGAATAAAATTCAAACACTCTATTCAAATTTTCGCTTATGTTTTTGCAATGAAATAAACTAAATTGTAACGAAAGTCAAGCAATAAATACACGATAATGGTTCTTAAGTATGTAAGGAACAAAGTAAATAGCATTTACTTACATTTCAAATACTTTTTCAACAAAAAAATTTGATTTTCACTTTGTTGCACCTCAAACCACTTGAAACTTTGTGACGCAAACCACTTGAACTATTGAAGTGGGCGTATCGGTTGAAAAACTGACGTTTGACATTGAGCGACTTTAGTTTATGTTATGGTATAGAAATTAAGTGGGATGCAATTTTTTGATTGATTAGAACATTCCTGTTTGCAATTTCTTCTCCAGTTATATGTCCAATTCCCAGGTTAACTGGAACAAAATATTGAATTCTTTTGCTTTGGACATTAAATTCTCCAGAGTATTTGGGGGCATTTGAAGTAAGCTAGCAATTCGTTCGTTAGCATCTCCATTTCTTAATTTAAAAAAAGTTTTGTAAAAATTGCCTTTTATCTTGCTGACTGTACCATTTTTTTCAAAATCTGTGAATGCCTATCAAAATATCTTCAAAATCCATGGATAGTCTTCTAGAACCGTTTTCCAGTAACTACAACGATCAAGCTTGCTGGCCTTGCTGCCCCGTCTCAAATTTACACCCTGTATAACAATTTAGAATACATATATTTAATAACCGTCTAAATACTTTGATATACCATTTTATCCCTCTCTTCCTCTCCAATAAGTACATGGATAATTTTTGATCCTTGAGATCTACGCCACCCAGATGTTGATTGTAGTCGTGGACAACCGCAGGGTTTGCACTCTTACTTCTCTCGATACCCAGGTGCCATGTCTGCGTTGTGGTAAGTCGACACTGTGGTGTGGACGTGAGACTGGTGTCTCACGTCTTTCCAAGATACGACGGATACGTCACCACAGTGTCGTCTTACCATTGTGTCACTTTGCATGGCCTTTTCATTTAGACACTTAATATCATGGGGCGTGTCCATTCGCCGTCTGTTCAGCGTGCCCACCACGTCCTTTTTGTTTTTAAGAACCGGCACAGAGTAACGGAATTATGAAAGTTGTCCATGAATAACGTATGACCTTTGCAAAGATAGTCCTTTATAAGAGTGAGGACTATCTTGGCTGTGGCGGTGGTAAACCGAAAAATGGATTGTTGTGTCGTTGTACCCTTGCCCGTATATAAAACCATATGTAAAACGTACCCTGACACAGCCTCGCAGAGTTCGTAACTCTTGATGCCGAATCGTGCTGCTTTGGTACGAATGCATTGCACCCAGCTCAAATGCCCCTTCCAAAGCAGCAACGATATGTCAAGGGAGAGTTCCCTGCGAGGCGTGTACACAGCTTTAAACTTTGAATTCAAGTACTCGGTTACTGGTGATATTTT
Source organism: Hyposmocoma kahamanoa (assembly GCF_003589595.1). Classification (NCBI taxonomy): domain Eukaryota; kingdom Metazoa; phylum Arthropoda; class Insecta; order Lepidoptera; family Cosmopterigidae; genus Hyposmocoma; species Hyposmocoma kahamanoa. The sequence goes on along the minus strand of NW_020653540.1, from coordinate 6,113 downwards.
CGCAACCTTCCGCTCTGCGCCTCTTTCCATTACGTTATTGTCAGCGAAGTGAATATGCCTAAGTGAAATTAAAATCTGTCGATAGACATTAGCCGCCAAAAATCAGGCATGCCTAAAACCCCGGTACTCCAATACTCGTCAATACGCACAACCCCATCAACATTAACACAGCCAAAAAGCGGTATAACTCCTCTATTGTATCGTTTCCGCTCAGCTGTGCAACCTCGACTATGACAGGAGGCCCGCTTCTGTTTTGAAATGGGGCGAAATTCAGTCCCATGCGTATTTGTTTGTCTGGTTCATGATGCTTGTCATTAACGGCTGGTCCCAAATTTGGGTAAACATGCCTGAGGGGCTTGTCCCCTCAATTTTGGGACCAGCATCTTCGCAATACTCCTCTTTTATGCCCTGAAATGTAGAAAAGTCTGGGGACCACTGAAAATCCCCCAGTCCGGGATACTGATCCTCCTCCTCCCGGTTGTCGTCAGCTGCTCTCGAGAGAGCTAGGCCGTCTCCTCTTCGTCCTCGCTCCCAGAGTCAACGGCCAGCTCTTCTGCGAGAGCAGACTCCAAAATTTCCTATAAAAACATGCAAAGCCTTCAACCAAAAATGCACACCCAAAACACATACGATATCACATGACAAGACATGCGTATAATTTTAGTAAATTGCTTTCAGGGTTATAATATCTGAACCAAATATCCAAAAATCAAGGCACATTTTTGAACCAAACCGAACAAAACTTAGTAGTTCAGTAGTAACTAAGTTTTGGGAAATTCATGATTTGTACTACAATATTCCCGAGTAGCAGGCTATATTTTGCTTTTACAAAATAATTTGTTATTTAGTAGGACAACCAACAAGAACATACACTAAACATGCATACTAAAGCAATTTCCAAAAAAATCATCATCTTAAGAATTGGGTGCTGTCTTAATTACATGCGGCCAAGGCATGCATTTTAGAAGCATAATTTAGGAGCAGAAGGCACCCACAGACTAAGTTAAAATAGCATTTTCCCGAAATATTTACTAATCCAATTTTAACAATATTTAAGTGCAAGTTGAAGCATATAATATTTATATTCAAGTTTGCAATATACATATACACATATCGTCAGTAGCGTAGCAGGTGTAGATCCATGATCTTTGCCTACCCCGGTTTGGTATTCCATGCAGTTTAATGCCAATAGAACTGCATGAGTGTGAACCACGAGGTGTAGCTACTATGAAATAAAAGAGTATACTTACAAGCTCCCCTGCCTCTCACGCACGCGGCGCTAAAGGCGGGTCTATTACCTCCAAACTTTCGTCGACGTCAATGTTTTGGGGGCGCCAAGTCTTTATAAAATCAAAATTATTTGAAATTAACATACACATACAATTATAATTATACTCGTATGTCTTATAACATTAGTTGGGTTAACATATTTGGAGCATCCCAGTCGGGGTTTGCACCAACAGCACTCGTTGGTCGTTCACCAGCAGGCTGCCCTGTGGTGTCCTTGTAACCTCTAGAGCGGTCACCATGGGCAGTCCGTTGATGCTCGGCATATCCATATTTTACGTGTCCCTAAAAATATAAGTCGTATAGTATACTTTAATATTTGATAAAAATTAAAAATAAAATAAAATTTAATATATTCATTTGATTATGATATCAATAGATGATTTCAATCTCCAACGCATATAAAAAGATTTACATTTACAAAACGTTCCGTAAAATATATTTCGGAAAATACTGTACAGCGCTTCTCAGGCTGTGACGTCACGTCGTGTTTGTACAGGTGATGAGCGTTATCTTTACGTTGGATGTGTGCGTGTGATTTGAATTGACCACTTTGATGAAAATCTCGGTTTCTATCAAAAACAGGCGTTTATTGCTAAAAACGAGTAATAATCGAACAGGCTAATAACATTTCCATCAATATTATTCATTCAGAATATAACACAAGTGCTTGGAAAACATTAAAAACCTATGAATAAAGTTCGTACTTCGCAACCCGTTACGTTCGGTTATGTTTTTGTAATGAAATAAATTAAATTATAATTAAATACAGGCAACAAATATACGATAATGATTCTAAAGTACGTAAATAATAAATTTAATAACTTTTACTTACATTTTCAATAGTTTCTCCATACAAAATTTACTTTTCAACTCTCAATAGTTCGAAGCACTTTCGCGCGTTGCAACTATACATTTCAAATTATTGTAACGGCTGAGCGAATGGTCATACACATAGAGTGGTTGTAGTTAATGGGAGGTGAGTGAAGTGGGAATAGTTAGTTTGGTAATTGAATTTATTTTTGCTTAAAATCGGACCCAATTGTCCTTGTATCAGATCTGATACATCGCCCTTGACGCGTGTCGTTCAGATCTGATACAGCGCAAATAGAGGTTAATCAACAACAATTGCTTCTTATCAAATTTCTTTACACATTGAGCAATCAAATTTATCTATTGTCACTTTGCCTAACCAGCCAGCAAAATACACAAACGAACAAGAACAAGGCAACTGCACTTGATGGACCAGCAATTGGGTGTGTCAATGTCGACGATGATGATATTTCAGGATTTGTATTTTGCTGTTGAGTTTCGTCTGTTTAAAAAGTGACCTTGATCAGTTTCACAATTTGTATTATCTAATTTGATTAAATTATTCAGTAAATTTGATCGGAACATGGACCGCAAATCTTTTGATGTTGGATTCCTGTAACAACCACCTCGTGTTCTATAAATTCTAAACAAATTTTCAATCACATCTTGATTTAATCGATTTGTCATTAGAAATGTGACTTCAGTGTCTTGTGAAAATTTCTCAGTGGCGAGCTGAAGTACAGCGTGAATTGATTGCTGTATGCCTTCAAAACAGGGAGGAATCGTCGATTTTTTTCTAATTTTTTTTTTTGGAAAACGTAACTTTTTTCAATTCATTGAACATTTCGTTTCCTTTATTTAACGTTTTATGAACTAAAGAATCTTTGTTTTTAGTGATTGGGCATTTAAACGGATTTCTATGAAATTTACATTTTGAATTTAATGAGCCAAACAAATCATTCACATTTCCCACAAAATCAACTATATTCTTTGCGGTGTCGCTCTTCAGCTATCCACTGGCTATCGCCGTTTCCATCGCAGCCGCTATTGATCGACTAAATACTTGCCTGGGGTCAATTTTCCTAACGATCTACTTTTATTACTTCTATCAATATTTTAAACCTTGATTATGTCATCAAACGACATTTCATTCCCATTTAAATCGTAATTATTATCAAGTAAGTTGTTTCATATATTTTTAATCAAATGAGGAACATCACACACCGAAAATATTTTGCGATTCTCAATAAAAAAAAGATCATCTTTTGTTGTCCTCAAGGATTTCATTGCCTTGACGTCGATTGTTGCTTGATCACATATCTAGTGGAAGCAGCTAGGACCAGTCCTCCTTTTAAAAGATATTTATATGCAGCTGGAGACTTATAATATAAAGATAAGCAGAAGTATTTTTCATCTTCATTCCATTGCCTACTTTTATTCTTAAATTGCATGCATTTAAACACGTTCGCAAAATCTCCTTTACACATTTTTTTTTTCAGTAAATTCTTTTTTAGCCTATTACATATTTTTTTTTCTTATAAATTTACTTAAATTTTTAATACTAATTTTTTACACCTTGGTGTATCATCATCAGCTTAAGTCCTTTTTCTTCTTCTTGGTGTACTAAAATGCACTGTGGTTTCACTAGGTGACTCTTCATAACCTTTTACCATTTTATTGCCATATAACGTTTTCGGTGTCATAACTTTGACAGTCGGCGAAGTTTTAAGACAAAAAAATTAAATCAAAAACATTTACACATTATTTTAACCCACCAGTCTCGTAATAATAACAATACCTAAATAAAGTATATATTTTAATATAATTTTAAATTTTGAGAATATAAAAACTTCGGGAGATACATTAAATCCATGGCCAAAAATGCATCAAGGAAACTTGGCATCCTTTCTATGGTGAGGTGTTACTTTACACCTGGACAGTTGGTTCAGCTGTACCAAGCACAAGTCCGGTCGTGCATGGATTACTGCTGCCACCTTTGGGATAGATCTGCTACATACCAACAAGCCACCTTGGATTCAATTGATATAGGCTTATAGGTAACTCGGAATTAGTCGAGGCGAAGCTGCAGAGCCTGGAACACCGCCATAAAGTTGCCTGCTTATCGGTATTTTACAGAATATATCACGCAGAGTGTGCAATGGAATTACACGATTTAATTTTTGCTTTTCCATCACCGGGAGACTAGACGTAGGCTTAGGTTCCACTCCTAGGTTGTGGATATTCCAAAGATTCACACGAAGCGTTGCGATTCCACATTTATATGGCGAATGGCTATGGAGTGGAATACCATTCCTGGAGACTTGTACCCTGAACGTTATAACTTGGACCATTTCAAGGCGAAAGTGAATAGGTATTATTTAGGTGTGCATGCTTCATCGTCGTCCTCTTTTTCACTTGCCATCAGGTGAGAAAGAGGTAAAATACGCACTTACATATTTATATTAAAATAAATGGTTCATTATCAAATAAATTAATATGTTGATTTTACTTTTGATAGTAACAGCAGAACAAGGCTCTGGCAAAATTAAAGTTATGCGTATCGTTCCATCCCGTGTAACATCAAGTTACGAGAGGTGATCCAAAAGTAATGATAATCAATATGAAATACGGATATTTTAACTAAAAAAATATTTAATGTATTTTTTCTAAACTCATAATTCCCTTTGAAAAAAATTCTTTGTCTTTACTATCCAAAACGTCGGTGCGTTGTCTTGGTGAAACAACACTCCAGCTCGGAGTTTGCCTCGTCTTTTTTCTTTTATGGCAATTTTCTTATTTAGTCTGTGTAGTAAGAGCCCGTAACAGTGGCTCCTTTTTCCAAGTATTCCACCATTATAACTCCTTCAGCGTTCCAAAAAACGGACGCCATAACCTTTCCTGCCGAACTTGACACCTTGAATTTCTTCGGTGTCGGGGAAGAGGCTCGTTTCCAAGTCATTGACTGTTTCTGGATCAAAATGGTGGATCCAGGTCTCGTCCATGGTCACGACACGAGACAAAAAATTTTCCTGATCTGTCTGGAACTTTTCGAGATTCGACCTCGAAGTCGACTCGTTTTTTCTTTTGTTCCTCGGTTAACATTCTTGGCACCCAATGCGCAGAGACCTTTTTCATATGCAGTTCGTTTGCAAAGATTCTTTGAACACTGCCATATGAGATCCCTGTGACCTACAGCTACATGCCTTATGGTCACTCTTCGATCTGCCAATACGATATCTTCGACTTTTTGACGTTTTATGCAGTGAGGGACGTGGATGGGCGTCACTCGCGATGTTCATCTCCTGTGAATGTTCTACACAGCTTAAACTCCTTTGCCCAGCGCGCAACTGTAGAATATGGAGGAGCAGAGTCCCCCAATGTTTCCACTAGGTCGCTGTGTATGCCTTTGGTAGACATTTTTTTCAAACAGAGGTACTTGATGACAGCTCTGATTTCGTTTTTCTCCATTTTGATGTTTACTCTCCAACTGTTCGTGTTCAAATGAATGTACCTCCTGGTAATCGTGACCTATTTATATGATTCTTTTATGCTGAACTAGTGGGTATATGAGGGAAAAAAACATTTTTTTTTTTCATATTTTTATGTGCTCTACAAATATCCGATTATCATTACTTTTGGATCACCCCTCGTATTATTGAAGTTTCAAGTAATGTAGAATACAAATTATTTGAGAAAAAAAATCATACAAAAGTTACATGTATAAGAGTGCTCTCTCAAGTATTATAGTGTAGGTATTGAAACCAAAAAGTTTACCTATTGATGTTGATGGAGCTGGTGAATGTGACCAAACCCTGTTACATTCATCATGTTTATAGTGCAAAGGTATTGAAAATTTCGACAGCCTCTTTGTCCACTTCCATTTTTTATATATTTTTAATCGAAGTGCTCACAACAGAGGTATCTGTTACGGAGTATACTTTCATTGTAATCAATTATTATTATTTTATTTATTTTTTTAATTATTAATTCATTATCATGTCATAATAAAATGA
>NW_020653539.1:0-13352 GCF_003589595.1 Hyposmocoma kahamanoa | reverse complement strand
TGCGTGGCAGTCCGGCATGGTAACCGTTCGGCCACGGAGGCAGTTAAATAAAATACTTGTAAACAATGCTCACTGACGTTGGCTATGACAATATTAACGATACCCTCTCAATGGTAGTTTATTGGTTTAATAATTTATTGCTTAATGCCAAGAAGGCTCCGCAGGACGTATAACTAACTCGCTTTCCAAATCACATGACTTGGACATTGGTCTTGAGTTAAAAAGTTTCCAAAGAAGTTTGGGTGATATTATAAATACATAAATTACATTTCAATTAATTTTACAGTACTTAGTAAATTCTCTGAAATTTATATTTTAATTTTTAAATCAGTTTGTGTATATCGATGTTATAAGTTGATAGATTAATTATATATTCGCATAATTTAAAACAACAGTAATTTTGTTAATAATTCATAGCATATTGTTGTCATTACATGTTGTGATGTTCCTACCTACTCAGAGACCTTTTATTAGAATATTTTTAATAAAATTTTTAGGGATTGTTGTTAATATTTTAGGAAGTATGGGAAAAATATTGAAAAAAATATTTGTTCAGGAAAACTGGATTTTCACTATATTAAGACAACGGCACTATATTAAGATGTACTTTTAAAATTTAAAAATATAGGAAATTTTTCTTTCCCTTTTATTTTTAAACATATTTGGCTAGTACAAAAAATTAACGAAACGTCGGTTTGTTTGAAAAAACAAATATACGCGATTTAAATCCGGAAAAATAGTTTCATTTCCTATGTGTAACAATCGCGAAAACCTAAGAACTCGATAAGTAGAAAATTGTTTACGTATCTGCAATAAGCTTTAACCTATACATGTTCTTTTCTAAATCTTTCACAGGAAGAGAATAATTAGTTTTTCATCGACTCTGAACAAATACCCTTTTTGAGTTAATACACTATTATATTCACAATGCGATATGTGCTTCGTCGTTTCAATTGCTACCCAACTCAAGACGGTTAGTTTGATTGCGATGCGGTGGCCTATATTCAAGATCGTCATCGGAAACGTCACCATAAAACAATCTTGGAATCATTGAACGTTTCTAGTATTTCATTGTCTAATCTATCAAATCATAATCTATCATAACTTAAGAAGAAATATATAATTTGAAAAATATATATATAATATTTGAAAGATTTAGTTTATATACTCCGTAAAGAACATGTGTAAGCATACTTACTTAACATCAACTACCTCCATTTGATCTTTGCAAAGGACATAAAGTTTGTTAGGTTATTTTTCGCTAAGTATTAATTTTTTTCTGAAAAATATCCATCTACTGGAACTGGAATTGGTACATTTACTTGTATTTTTTGTTAAATTATATTTTAATTGATTTTATTACTTTCAGCCGATAAAATCATTATACGGAGAATTCGATTGCTTTTTAGACGATCAAAATTATTACGATACAATATATGATACATATGATGGCGTATATTCCTACCGCATGACTATTCGTGAAAAAATATGTCACGTTAGACTTAATGTTATAGGTAAGTACCTACAGACTCAATAATTTATCAGTAATACAACGAGTAGTGATGCTAGTGCGCATGCGGTGTTATAATATAAATATTTATCATGGGTCATCTAGCTCGTGCGCGATACGCCCGCGGGGTACAGACATTGGAGGAGACGAAGTGGTATGACGCGTGCGTGCGCGGATATGCGCGATCAAAATGCTCGAGATCTGTCTTAAGATAATATGCAGTATATAGAAGGAAGTAGTACATTGTGTATTAAGGACGGTAAACAAGAAATCACTAACAAGGGTCTATTAAAAGCCCGAAACCGAAGGCTGAGGCTGTATTTTTTTACCGTCCGAAATACATTATTTCCTCGCAAAGACGTAAATACAATGTTTATTTCTTGTATGAATAAATATGGTTCACATCACAACAATGGCGGGCTTTTTGTTTTTGTTTTATCAACAGATGGCCAGCTAGCTCCAAAGATAATACAACTCGAACTAAAATATTGCAAAAAAGCAAAGATACATGACAGCCGACGGCATTTAGCAATATTTCTTTTACAATAAAAGAAATATTGCTAAATTTTGCACAGAAAATAATCAAAATCAATTACAAGAAATTCTTAGTAATAAGTATTTAAGTTATTTAAGGGTGAATTGCAATTAAATTTCTTTAAAGTTTAGTAACATTTTAAGCGAAAGTTTTAATTTTGAACTTTTTAATCCTTAATTGTGAAAGTTAGCCACCAGGCAATCATACTATTAACGAGCAAGTGCGATGAAAGTTAATTTGTCTACTTCGGTATGTTGATATTAAAACCACGAAACCATCTTTATTATTACATCAATTTTATTCAGCTTAAACGGTTATTTGTTTACATTAAAGACTTTACCAGTTTGACAGTTAGTACCCTTGGTAAACGATTGGTCTTTTGAACGTTTTTCCTTGTGGTATCGTTGTTACTTTTTATGGCATGTCACAGATAAGGAGGTGTCACTTTATAAGGATTCATCTCGGTCATGATTGGACTACTTCCCTTTATAGGATTACTATCTTGCAACTTCTAAATTTTGTTCTTGTATGAACAAGGTATTATGACGATTGGGTTGTAGATTGCAGATTTACTACGATCGCCAACCCGCCTATTTCTTTCTTTTTTTTTTTGACGGGGGAAATCTTTATCGATACCCCTGAGCCCAGGGAGACTCAGGGGTTATGTGGAGACTGTCCCTCCAGACTTGAGGGCCTACCCCACTAAAACCCCCCCGGGTTTCCCTCTCGCCGGTTGAGTCGGCGCCGTGGGATCAGTGAACATTCACCACGACATCGCCAACCCGCCTGCCAATTGTGGCGATTATGGTGAGTGCTCCATAAAATGTTGAGGACTTGATGCCATTTAATAGTTAAACTACAAACAGCATATAAATATAAGCTGTTAGTTATCAGGATTGCTGACCCTAAAAGTCTAAGGCTGCCAACAAATCTGCATGGTTAACGCGTGAAATCGTAAACAATTTGACGCAATAACTGCATGCAAAATTTCAAAGTCGTTATCCAAAACCTCGACTGCATGAAATTGATATCATCTTCACGTATTAACCGTATGCAGCCGAAACCTACTGCATGCAGTCGAGATTGCCTGCCGAGACCTCGACTGCATAAAGTTGGCAACAACTATACGCATTAACTGCAAACACGCAGTCAATCTGCTAGCAGCCTAACACGCATATCTCATGATTTAGTCTGGATTCCAGGCTCCTAGAGATTTTGTCACAGGAATTCCTATAGGTTATAACCGAAAGTAGAGAAATTAGTATAATTTTTTTACGTAAAAAAGGATTAGGGGAAAGGTGTACGAAATGATCCTTGGGGGTAAAATGATCCTTTTCAATTGTAGCGAATCTAGTAACGTCATCTAGATATTTTGTTCGGTAAAATGTAGGCCTCAATGTGCCTTCTCATTAGTCAATTCGTAATGGCGATGTGAGTGACGAGTTAATTTTTGTGGAAAAAAAATAAAAATTGTGTGAGTTTGATCTAAGGTAGAGTTGATTAAAAGCTTGAGCAACTTCCATTCTAAGCAATCAATTGCTAAGATTTTTGTGTTGGTGGCTTTGTGGTAACAGTAGACAGCATGCAGGTTATTTCGCCGAACAAAAAATAAAATTAAGTAAATTGGGGCGAGATAATTATGATTTTGGTGTACGAGATGGTCCGTGGGGATCATCTTGTACTGTATATGTTGTTAACGAACTATTTTTAATTTCTATGTTGTTCTGAGTAGTTGAAACCTCTTAATTAAATAGCTTGCAATACGAATAAAATAGTAGAACACTGGATTTCGTTTACATGATCGATCTCGATTAATAACAAATATAAATGCTTTTTCTTGTTTTAGACCAGGCCGCGTAATAGTAAAAGAAAAACCATTCGTGGTGGGTGGTCGGAAGACTATGATCTAAAGAACTAGACGCGTAAAAAGTAGGACGCCACAAGATCGGCAAGTAAATAATTCGCAATAGGTACGCGTTATGCCATTAAAAAGACGGGCTAAAGGTAAAAATAATGGGTCTGTCAGTTCAAGGAAATATTAAGGTGAAAAAAAACACTGTTCATCAGATATGTTTAACGGGAAATCGAGCTCGTAAAGTACATTAAAGAAAAGGAGACGAGGATGGATATCAACTTCCCATAAAAAACAATATCGCCCACCCTTAGGTACCTGTAAGATATCAGTTAATTAGGATTATTTGTTCTCGAAGTTCCGTAACTGTTGTTTCATATACCTAGATTACATAAGTGAGGACTTTGTTAAGTCTTAAAAGTTGTTGTCTTCATTTGTTTCTACCAAATACTAGAAATTTTCCTAAATAAAGGCAAGGTCTTGCCCTTTAGTAGGGTTTTAAAAATATGAAAATATAATAATGATAGATCAAAAAATAAAACGTTTTACTAAACAACATGTAAATAGATAAATTTTCTATCATTCAACGCTTTTACGTCTGCTTTAAGCTGAATATCTTTTAACCGCTCACGCGATGCGCTCCTCCTACCGCAAAATGGCGGCTATTTGGTTTCGCAAATTAGAAAAGCATTCAGTTTAAATACAGTTTTTATAAATAAAAATTAATATTCTGCATTGCTAAATAAATACCGTCCGTATTACCAACAAAAACATCTCAAATAAAATGCAGTAATACACCGCAAATCCTGCACTTAAAAAGCACTAATGAAATTTTTGGTGTACTTGAATAAATATGATAATATTCCGTTCGAGTGGTTCTAACGTTTACCATGAAATTACTCCTTAAAGTATAGTTTATAAACATTTATATTCAGGGTAAACTTAAAAAACGCTACTTACGCTACTACGTATCTAAATAAACACCGAAATCACCAGCCCAAACAATTAACACACACGATTGTCGTGACGAATTTTTGAAGTTGTTTATTTTTTTTAAATGACAGACCCAGGCATTAAAAACTTTATGGTTTGCTAGAGTAGTTATCGAAATAGCAATTAATATTAGTTCTTTTACCTGTTATAACTTCGATATCCGATAAATCGGTATAAAATCATCACCGGCACCTCTAGGTGTGGTATGCGTCTACGACTGCATGTATCGCGTGAGCGGCCAAACTACCATCATTCTCCCTTAAGAGGATCATCTGGTACACCTTTCCCCTAAATGGTTGACGTAACAGATTAGGATTTTGAATATGTAGCACTTTTTGATAACTATTTTGTTATATCATCCGTATACAATATAGAAATCAACATCAGCTCCATTATTTCAGGATCAGCAAGAGCCCGGTCAGTCTCTAACCCTAAGACCACAACACAACAAACAGCGATCACATATGTCAAGCCAAAGACGGCGACAGTTACTCCGTCAGAAGAAATACTACAAGATATGTCAAAACCTACGTCCACTGATACTCCAAAAGACCTTCCAGCGGAATGGACATACGTGAGCGTAGGTCTGGGCGTGGTCGTTGTGGCTTTAGGAGTAGCAGGTCTAATTGTATATGTTTATAGGAGGCAGCGAAGCCGAAACACGGCTACACCAGACACTGAGGTATTTACAAGTACAGAAACATTAATTGAAAATATTTTCTTTTATAATATCAAGTGACGGAACGAACAAGTCGTGCGCCTGATGGTAAGGTACACTCCTGTCCACTCAAAGCTTTCAATCGCAAAGATCTGAGAGGTACTGCCACTGCGCCCGTCACCCTGAGACATAAGTTGACAAGTCCCATGTGCCTGTAATTTCACCAGCACCCTTCAAAACCGGAACGCAATAATTCTGACATTACTTTTTGGCGGCAGAAATAGGTAAGGTGACAGTCCTTCCCTCGACGAATTCTTTCACAAGGAGCTTTACTGGTACTAAATAAAACAAATTAAACACACGTATCGTCTATTACAGTGTGTTGATTTGCATTCTTGCCATATTTAAGAAATTAATAAAAGAAATAATGCTAAATCATCTAAAAATATTTTTTTTTAGATTCTTTTCAATATTCTGGCCTATTGTATCTAGTAAAGTTTTACAAAATTGTCACTAAAGAGAATGCACCGCGGGAGGGCAGTGTTTATTTTTATTTAATCGTACATAAGAAATAATTTCTCATTAAATAAAAATACGCGATGTTTATTGGATTTAGTGTTGTATTTCGTAAAATTATGACAGCGACATCTATTGCTCCTTGGCGAAACTAACAGTTGACACTAGACTATAATTCGGAATTGACAACGTGACAATCAAGACTCAGCTTGTTTTACTTATTTTTCTTCATGATAATGCGGAATAATAATTGAAAACAACGTAATTTTAATAGATTTCATTATTACCTACTTTTCTTTTTTGGCAGATAAAATTCCCTGAATGTAAATAATATTAAGTACTTTAACATTATACTACGATAGGACGATTTGAAACATCAAAAAAGAAAGAGATGGCATTATACAGTTCATATAGCGATATTTCTTTCCTATTTTTAGTAAGGAATAGACAATATTGGGAAGTCGTTCGTTCTTTCAGTCACTTTAACAATAATACATTACTTGGTTGATAGGTTCGTCATGGTACGAAAATGAGTAATATTATAATAAGCTTACTTTCAGCTTACATTGAAATAAGATTGTTTTTAGAAAGGTTATGTTAGACCCCCAGGTGATTGCGACCCGATGTAATACCGCAATTAAATAAAAAATGAGAATTTAGGAAATTTTATTTTTTCCGTCCGACATCCGTCCGAAACAATTACTGTCAAATAAGTAATATTCGACAAAATTAAAAGACAAGTATCAAGTATGAAGCTTCATTCGCATCACGCGTCTTTTCATTTGGTCAAGTATTGCTTATTTGGCAGTAATTGTTTCGGACGGATGTCGGACGGAGATCGAGAGTAGACCCCCAGTTTCGGACATAGAATGACCTCTGTAAATATGGCGATGATGCAAATCAACACATTGTGTACCTACCTATTTAAAAAATGTCGATATTGTTTTTTAATTGCGTGTTGTTCAATTTAATATTGTAATTTTTAATTTTCAAATTTATTATTTCAATGTTCGTACTATTGGTCCAGTAGGGTTTTTTTTTTTTTAATTTTCGACTGCTTGATTTTGTATATTATACACGTACGATAATTTTGTCTAATTGCAGCACAACTAAGTCAAGTCAATGAACTCGGAGTCGATATATTCGAATATGTCAACACGAGCGGTGCCACTGGATTTGACGCGTGTCTCTGATTCTGTTTTATTTTAAATTCTAAGCTTCTTTGTTTTGTAACTCGTGTCTCTATTACTAAACGTAAACAATGTGAAAGTGATTATAAACCAAATAGTCATATTAGACGCAGCACTCACAATACTGCTGGTCCACCAGCTTAAGAACGAGCTATGCTCGGAATTTCACTTGGGGATAAAATTTGTGATGAAGTTAACCGACAGAGAACCAAAATCACCGACATAGCTCGTTGAAAGTGGCAATGGACTGGCCATATCCCTCGAGGAACCGATAACTGAGGGGGGAAATGAGTTCTTCAGTGGAGACCACGACTCGGCAAATTGTAGTGTACAACGCCTTCCGGCCAGATGGGGTGACGATCTGCGAAAGGCTGCTGACAGGAAGTGGACGCGATAAACTCCGCGACAAGAACATCTCTGTCCTCTGGACGAACTCTTTCACAAAGACCTTTGCTGCTACAAACTTGTCCATACCTTTGCTCAGATTTGTATCAGTAATATTCCTTTTTTTCTGTTTGTTGTGAGTAAAGAATGTAATAACAACATGTTTAGAAATGTTCGTTTCGCTTAGCCGTCGATACGTCCAAGATGTGACCTTGAATTGTATAACGAATATGCGCGCAGGTGATTGTGAGTTGTTTTGCACATCTGATATAATATAATCTCAGTACAGAGTACTAAAAAACCGACCTCAAAAGCATGTGGAATTACGTCTGTTTGTCAAGTTTTATTGAAATATCCCCTAGTTCGCCACTATACAGGACTTGACACTGGAGATAATAAAAATCGGTTCTCACTACTCAAAGTATATTGAGAGAAAAACGCCTTGAATTGGAGAAATAGCAAAATCAACCATTAAAATAATTGCTCCTAAATTAAAGTTAGGCGCTATTTATAAAAATGAATCTTCATGCGTGAATAGCCACCCTTCGAGGTGGCTAATTTTCTTCAAAATAAAATGGGACCTCTATGGAAGTACCCCCTTTCCAACAAAAAAGAATCATGAAAATCGGTTCACAAATACCGGAGTTATCGCGTAACATACATACAAAAAAAAAAGAACATACAGTCGAATTGAGAACCTCTTCCTTTTTTGAAGTCGGTTAAAAATGAAATGATATGTATTAACAGTTGTAGTTTTTAAGATAGTAGTACTACTAGTTTTTTTATAATCATTAACAAAAAGAAGAAGATATTTTTCTTTGTGTTTTGATCTTTGTATTAATAATTGTGTAACAGAGGTTGTTTATCAGTTTATCACAACGAAAACGTTAAAAATTATTGCACAATGACAAATACTATTAAAAACAGTAAAATTGCGTAGGTACCTAGGTACTTAATTGTTTCAAAATGTTGACTACTATAACAATTTAAAATGAGGATATTTGCTCAAAAACTGTTTTGTACAGGCGATGAATTCGTTTCACGAAAAACCACTCGCAAAGATAACAAATTCAAGTGATTTTGTTTCACACAGACACGTCAAAAAACTTTATAGTGACATAATATAAATCAGACATTATATTATGCATTTAGACGTTGAAAACATAAACATTTTATGGTCTTTGTTTAGATATTGTGTGACGTCGTAACCCAAAAGAGATGCATTGCATAACATTGATTTGTGTCGATCATGGGAATCGAAAATACGCAACGTCATCTTAAATGCCAACTGTCCTCATTTTACCATTTTTGAAGCACATCAAATGTCAATGTTTCGCCAAATGTTTTAGTGAATTATTCGCATGAATTGTAATGTAATGGACAAAAATATTGACAGTGAGAACAATTAAGTATTGATAAAACGCGCGTCGCTGCAGTATTAAGGGGAGCGGTAGTAGAAAAAGCGGAAATCAACCAAGTCTTACATTACACCGTGTTATTTTTCTGTCTATAAATCATATATAGCTCAAATATCTCATGTGATCAGACTCATTTAAGTAGTTTATTCATAAGTCTTGCCGACTTTTGCTTTGGTTACTACATATTGCCTGTTTGTTAGTATATTTTGATGACTGTTGATAATGAATAATTTGAAATAGTGTTATTCTTGTAAGCATACAAATTATCGATATTCTGTTATTAAAACAATTGACTACGAGGTTTTTATTATTTCATTATTATTTTTATTTTTAAAGGTTACCTACAAATCAAAAAAGGAAGTAAAAATGGTTGGAAATCATAGGACTGTCGAATATAAACATAGGATCCATACCATTTTCGTTTGTTCACTTCATATTAAAGAGGCAAATTTTAGAATGTAACAAGTAAAATTTTATCTTGATGTTAATAATTTTTTCTTTACGCGAAGTCACTGAGGGGGAAGTTAAGAAGAGTATCCTATCCATTACTTCCAAGGCCGTGGGTGAAGATGGTATTTGCCGTGACATACTGATACCTATCCTGGATGACCTTACTTCAATTATCACACACATTATGAATTGTTCACTTGCAACTGGCGTCTTTCCTAGCGACTGGAAATTAGCCCATGTCATTCCTATCCCTAAATCCGCTACTCCCACGGCTTTCTCCCAATTTCCTCCTATCCTACCATTCCTGTCCAAGGAAGAAGGCACTTGAAGGCACTGTTCATAAACAACTTTTCTCATTTGTCTCTCGTTATGATCTTATAAGTCCATATCAATCCGGTTTTCGTCCTGGTCATAGCACAGTAACTACCTTACTTAACGTCACGGATGATATTCGCCACGCCATGGATAACTGATTGTTCACCATTATTGTGTTACTGGACTTCAGCAGTGCTTTTAACTCTGTCGACTATGACATCCTTCTTGCCATTCTCTGCTCTCTTAACTTTTCCCCTGCTGCAATCGCTTGGTTTTTAGACTACCTCCGCAATCGCCTTCAAAGGATCAAGCATGATGACACTTATTCTGAATGGTTTCCTTTGACTTCAGGGGTGCCTCAGGGTGGTGTACTTTCACCTCTTCTCTTCTCGCTGTTCATAAATGAACTCACAAAACTAATAACTCCTCCGTTCCATTTATACGCTGATGACGTGCAAATTTATAGACACTTTGATGTAGCTAATACCCTAACTGCCATTGGAGCTATTAATAAAGATGTTCTTGTGGTGAAGTCTTGGGCTGATGCGTTTGGTTTGCTTGTAAACCCAACGAAATCACAGGCAATAATCGTAGGTAGCAACAGACTTTACTGTAGGTTGGACATTGATAATCTCGCCAAGGTTTCGTAAAGGTATAATGGAGTGAGTCGTGCATTGCTGATAATACAAAGAACCTGGGTCTGATAATCGAATGTACACTGTCTTGGAGACAGCAGGTAAATGAGGTTAGTCGACGCATGCATTTTTCCTACCATTCTCTCAAGCGGCTTCAATTCTTCTTGCCGTACAATACAAAGGTAGGTAGCTCAGTCTTTACTACTTCCTCTTGTCGACTATGTTTGTTATTTGGATGCTACTGAGGAGCTGGTTAACAAACTGGAGCGCCTACAAAATCTGGCAATCCATTTCATATTCGGTTTACGTAAATATGACCGTGTCTCTGAATTTCGGACTAAGTTGAAATGGCTACCAATCCGACTTCGCCGAGATATGCACGTTCTTTGTCTCCTTTACAAAATTCTACATTACCCCCAGCTTCCTCATTATCTGTGTTCCCGTTTTTCTCCCTTATCCCCCAGATCCCGCCCAAAACGTACCTGTGACACTAAGTCACTAATAAATCCCCAATCCAACTCGAAATTCTTCCACAACTCTTTCACGGTAAGTGCAACTCGTATGTGGAATAAACTACCTGTTGGCATTCGTGACAGTCCATCGGTGGCATCTTTCAAACACAAATTAAAAGACCACTACCTGTCGAACGCGTTAAATAGCTAATAGGTAACATATATTATAAACTAGTAATTTGTTTAGATTATAATATATATTCTGCTTATGTATGTATTTATGTATATAAAGTTCATGTAGGTGTGTATGTCTGTCATATGTATCATATCATCCATTATATGAATATATATATTGGTTATATTTATACACCCTGTATAAATTTGTGGAAATTTGTAATGCCACCTGGAGGGAAAGTACTCTAAATACTGGAGATAGAAATTTTTACTTCAAGGAAACATTCCTTTATTTTTTAAAAGAAATAAAACTGCATTCATAGATTTTCGAAAATTTCTAGCAACACGCGGGAATCGAAACCGCTTTAATCTGAAAAAAATGCACCCTGCACTTTTATTGCATCGATCGATTATAATTATAAGAATAAAATCTCTCTCACAAAATTGGTTAATTAAATGAAAAAAAAAACCATGAAATCTAAACGTATTTTAATAAAACGAAAAAAATTGTAATCTAACTAATTAGTTAGCGAAATGAGCTCCATTTTCTTGGATACACAAATTTAATCTTTTAACGAATTCATTTTGAGTAACTTTTAATAACGTGTTGTGATGAATTGTATTACAAATCGTATTCTGAACCTCAGCCTTCAACTCGTTTACACTCGCATAGGATTTAAGGTAAATAAATAAAAATAAAAAAAAATTAATATATTTTACTCACATTTGAATTTTAATTTTATTGTACAATAATTAGTCCCGCAGACTTCTCTTCTAGAGATAAGCTCACCTTTGTATATGTCCTTTATAACTTGTGTTTCATGTATCTTTTCTTTGTGCAGTAAGAGTTATTATTATAATTCTTGGCAAATTTAATTTGTAACTTGTGATATTTTTATTGTTGTCGTAGTTTAATATATGGTTGTTTAATATGCGAAACATGTTAATACTGGCACTCTCTTATTACATCTTCTGTTGTACCATGTTTTAGGCAAAGAAACGTATTATTAATATTATATCTGATTTTGTGATTATCAATTAAATTTTTATTGAATTCAATAAAAATTAAAAAAAAAAAAAATTTAATTAATACAGTGAATAGCGACATCTCTCGCCAGGACTGGTAGCTGTAAAGGTACTAACTGGGTGATAAATCTGTAATAGATTTCTCATAGATGGCGCTACGACTAAAAAGTCGTTGAAAGACCAAGTACAAAGACACGACGCAAGCACATAGAAAAATTCGTGAGGTCCGTTGGTTCGTTCGGTGGCTTAGTTGGTATAGCGTCTGGCACGGTATGCAAGAAGACGTCGGTTCGAATCCGACCGGATCGAAGGAATTTTTTCTGAGTGTTCGATCTTTGTATTAATAATTATAACAAATTTGTGATTATCGATAATATTACTACTGTACAATCGTTAGTAGTGGTTCCGCGGAATGATACTCACAAAAAAATTACTATTCACAGTTTATTCGTTCACGGAAACAACACAGAGATTACACAAGCACAGAAGGAAGATAAGAGTTTAAAGCAGAAGGAAATAGGAAATATCGAACACAAAGTACATCGGTTAGCAATAGCTCGCAAAAATAAATAAAATAGCGGGGTAGCCGAGATTACTGAGCATACGACACGCATTCCACTCGAAAGCAAAGAAGCGACTCGTCTACGTCATGCCACTGCCGCGCTCGGCTCCGCCCACCGCTATTGTTCGCGGCAACCGGTCCATCATGCTGCCGGCGGGTGGACGCGCACAAATATCTAATAACAAAACCCAATGCGCGTGTCCGTCTGTACACTATATCTATTACACATATTTTATATTTTACTTTACACATTTAAAGTACTGTTGCATATATAATTGTGTATTATATGAAGCTATATAAATTATTTATCTTACACATTAAACAGCAATATTTTAATGGTATGTATATAAATATAAACAGTAAATATGAATATACACTTATATAATTAACGATAATATAATTATATTTATCTTAATTAATGTAGTCACCCTACACTACTATTATAATAAGTAATTTTATTTATTTAAAAAATTAAAAGTGTTAAAGATTCACCTAAATCAAAATCACTGAAATTAATTCTACACCAAAACATAAATACAAAACAGCGTACACTATTCGGAAACCACTTTATAAAAATTTCTTTCTAATATCAGTCTTGAGATTGGAAATGCGTAGAGATCTCCAGATTTATATCACAAAATTGTCTCTTTTTTAATATAAGTGCTCACAAATTACATTATTT
>NW_020653538.1:21583-40987 GCF_003589595.1 Hyposmocoma kahamanoa | reverse complement strand
GGTCCACAGATATTTCGCTCGGGTTGTAGGTACGTCTTTTGTCGACTTAGGAACAGCCAAGTAAGTAAATAGCAAAGAATGGTTTTGTACTTGAATAGATAGTGCAAACGGACACAAGGGAGCGAGTGGTTTGCGGTGTACGCCAATCTTGAATAAGGTGACTATGAATTTCAACGATTGTAGGATTTCAACTTGAAGTATTTCTAGTTCAAATATGATATTTGATATATGAATATGATATTTAGTAGCAGTAGAGCTTCTTGTAAAAGAGTTCGTCCAGGGTAGAACTGCCACCTTACTTATTTCTGCCGCCAAGCAGTAATGTCAGCATTACTGTGTTCCGATTTTGGAGGGTAAGGGTGCTGGTGAAATTATAGGCACATGGGACTTGTCAATGTCATTGTGAATGTCTTATGTCTCAGGGTGACAGACGAAGTCGCAGTGCCCCTCAGATCTTTGCGATTTAAAGCTCTAAGTGGCACTGCAACTGGCATGGACAGGCGTGCAGCTTGCCATCAGTCGCACGACTTGTTCGTCCCGTTACTTGATGTTACAAAAAAAGTTACAGTCCAAACGTTTTAAGACGAAATTAGTCTGATTTTTAGGAACATTTTGAACATTTTTCACAGTCTCTTATTCTTCACTTTTTTATACTTATTTATTTATTTATTAAACTTTATTGACTACAACACGTAATGGTACAAAAGGCGGACCACCAGTCAACCTTTGAGGAAGACGAAATTCACGAATGCGGCAAATTAAACAAAATATTGAATTAATTATGTAATAACATAAATGTAATATTTATAATAAATATATAATCAAATATACAACAAACAAACCTAGCATATACATATTATCTATACTACAACATATATTACATACATTTGTATGATATATGTAGATGTATGATACATACAATAATAGAAGACGATGACGATGATTACATGATGATGATGACAAACTATTTAAAAGATGCTCCTGGACATTGTTTTTGAAACAGAATAAACTAGGAGACCTTCTGATGGAGACCGGAAGAGCACTTCAGACTCCAGAGAGTGCGGAAATCACACATGAAGCCAGAACGAAAGAGAGGTATAGAGAATTAAAGAGAGTTAATGGATCATGAGAATCACAGAGATTCTGAAATTTAGATTTCAAGTATTCTGGATAGTGAGGAGTCAAAAGAATGGAATGAAAAGTGCAGAGTAATCTCTTCTGCCTGCATAGACGAATAGGGAGCCATTTAAGTTGAGCCCTGAAAGAGGAAACATGATCAAATTTGCGAAGGCAGAAGATAAAACGGATAGCATTATTGAGAAGGCGGTCTAATAGATCTTCATTAAGGTCAGGGTATCAGACATCAGCATAATCAATGATTGGGAATATAAAGGATTTATACGTCTCATTCACTGCATGATGGGCACGTGTCTCCTTTGAGGCGAGGTTTTAGGCCATAGTTCGCCACGCTGGTCCAATGCAGGTTGGGTACTTTACACATTTTCCGAGGGTTGTGAACCTTCTCCGATGTATCATCACGATGTTGCCCTTCACCGAAAAGAGCATGGTAAAATTCAAGTTAAATTTCGCGTATAAACTTCGAGAAACTCAGAGGTTATAAATGTGTAGAAATGTTTATTCACAAAGAGCAACCCCTTGAGTTTGTCACTCATTCTTCTCAGGGGAAAGTCTGTTACGAATGAGCAGTAGACTTTGATCATGTAATTTTTATAAGTACATAAAATATGGAAAAAAAAAACAAAAAGATATTCAAATACAATATTTATTTATACTCGTCAACACTGTCGGTGTTAAAATGAAAAATTCTAAATTTTTTTATCACGAATGCCCGATGTATGTAATCTAACATTTGACTTAAATTCCTGGATAGACTTTAATAATTAAATTACTTACAGTACTTATTCAGTACTTATTTACTAGCGAACATGTTGCACAAAGCGACAGTGTTGTCCTGTAACTTTAAAAATAATTCGTATAGGAACGCACAAGTATAGCGAAATATTAGAGATAAATTATTAATATAATGCAATTTCCGAGATGTGCCCTGTAAGGTTGCAGCTAAGACTTAAAAATATACTTACAAATCTTCATCATCAACAGCCTATCGTAGTCCACTGCCAGCAGACCTCCGCAAATCCTCACTCCTTCTGGCGTCCTACACTACATTTGCAGAGCCGTGGTCTCCACTCAAGAACTCGCTTCCCCCATCGATTGTTGGTTCTTCGACAGATATGGCCAGCCCATTGTCATTTCAGCTTGCTTATTCTACTAGAACTATGTCGACGACTTTACTACTCTGTCGGATAACCTCGTTGCTTACCTGGTTAGTTAAGTGTACAGAACTATAATACTTATTAAAGTCCGTTTAAATTTTCCAGTTCAGTAGCGAGTACCACAGACAATAAATACAATTTTGATTCAGAACTAAAAAGAGCGCCTTTGTGATGTGGTTTATAAAATTATTTGACAGATTATAGAACAGGAGTAGAAAAACACTTTTTCATCTTTCTGAAGTAATAATATTGTTGCGTACCATTTTTAACCGACTTCAAAAAAGGAGGAGGTTCTCAATTCGATTGTATATTTTTTTTGTATGTATGTTACGCGATAACTCTTCTAACTAACATTTATGCACCAATTTTGATGATTCTTTTTTTGTTGGAAAGAGGGTACTTGCAGAGTGGTCCCATTTCATCATCCACCTCTAAGGGTGGCTGTTCACGCATGAAGACTCATTTTTATAAATAGCGCCTAATTTTATTACAAGGAGCAATTATTTTAATGGTTGATTTTGCTATTCTCCAATTCAAGGCGTTTTTCTCTCAATATATTATGTACTTTAAGCAGTGAGAACCGGTTTTTATTACCTCTTGTGTTAAGTCCCGTACATTATCGTAGACCGAAGCCGGGATGAATCCAGGTTTGCGCACTTTTCGATGACCGATTTCAAAAAAACTTGGCAAATAGAAGTCATTCCACGAACTTTTGAGGTCGGTTTTTTTAGAACTCTGTACTGAGACTGTGGGTATTTATATATAATGCCATTGATGTGTAATAAGGGCTATTTTGAAAATTGTAAGTTTACGGTCATTTTTGATATGTTAAAATAATAGTAAAGGATCAATATAGAAAAAAAATAAAAAAGATGGATAACGAGGCATCTTCACAACGCTATGAGATTGGTATTCAAGGAACTCCTCAAAGATGGCAAAACTATGGTCACTCTCCTCCTAGGCAAACTATATGGAAAAGATGGAAAAATAACGTAGTTTAAAATGTAGACAGAGCAAGCTTTTTGAAAAAGCTTTTGTGCAAATGCGGGAACTATGTAAAAGTGCAAACCGGCAATTTAGAAAAGAGGGACATGACTACCGTAACAAGTTTCTTTTGGGAATAAAATGTAAAATAAGATGAGGACGATGACAGTGACGTTATCATTCTCCTGACGTCATCCTATTGTACGTACATGGCGCAGAATGTCTTCTTCCTTCATGATTGTGATTTAAAAGAATTGTAAAAACAATTGTTCCAACATATATTAAAACTAGGAAAAGGGATAATGATACAGGTTTGTTCAGATATTGTAAAAAAATGAGTGTTTATGATAAAGTCAAGTTGTCTATTTTAACTGAATTTAATTACGTACACAATTTAATTGCATATCACAAACCAGACAATTTGATAATCTTAAATACTAAGAAATATGTACTCCTTAAAACGTATAATGTGTACGTTACTCGGAAATTAGATTACGTAGTTCCTAAATTACTGAATGAATTGCCTGCGTGCGTTCAAGATTATTCGTATGTGGAAGGAGAATATAAAAACAAACCAAAAAAATGCTTATTAGAGCGAATCGCTGTGGACGGATAAACACGCAGTGGTTTTTAGAGCCATAAGAGCCATAACTGCATGTGAATAACCATGTATAAATAGCCTTAAGTTTATAAATAAAAAAATAGTTAAATATGCGTAACGCACACACTCATCCCCGCACTAGGGAAATCCTGGATCGCGAGTGCCATGAACACACACAAAAAAAAGTTACACCCAAACTCACGAGAGAAATAAATGTAGGCCATACAAATGCATCTTTCTGCCCAAGGATCAATCTCGGGTCCTCTCCGTGGAAGACTAGCATAGTAACCGTTCGACCACGGAGACGGTTGACATATCCTTTAGGAATTTTAACAAATTGAAACAGCAAGGCTAGTTGCAAGAACGCTTGCCCTCTAGAAGGCCCGAGATCGAAGCCGGATACTGCCTAGCACTGGAACAATATTGACACGTGTACTCCTTTCCTGGTAAAGTCAAAGTTAAAAAAACATTTATTCCATAGGTAAAACAAATTTACACTCGAAAACGTCACATTTAAGCTACTGCTAGGTCACTATGTTGACTTCCCTGAGAAAGAGCTAGAAACCCCAAGGATTGCTCTCTTCAAATAAATGCTATATATGTTATATATATAACACATGATAATGCTATATATAACACACTTTGAATAAAATTTGTGTGGAATCTAAAGCCATGTTGTCTTTCCATATATCTTTATCTAACAAGTAGTCTTTTCAATTTTGTAATATGACCTTTCAATCAAAATATTTTTAATGTAGTTTTTAAACTTAGGAAATGATACCTAATCTTAATAAATATGCTCCAGAATCTTATTGTAATAACGTATACAGTTCACGATAAAAGAGTCGTGGCACCATGAGTTTGGACTTAGCTATAAGATTATATTATGAATATCTTTTTTCTTATTGAAATTATGTATATTTTTACGGGCATATAAATATTTTGAGTAAATGTACTGTGATGTCATAGTCATAATACCAGTCTCCTTAAACTTTTCTCCATGTGAAATTAAAATAAAACTTGTTAAGTAAAAATGCGCAGTTTTATTCATAGTTTGCTTTAGGCGCCGCGCCAACGGGTGTCTTGTGTTGGATACGAGTATCGAGTACTCGATGGATACAAGTAACCGGTGAATATTGTATGTTATATGATATGAATGAATGTGTGTTTTATCTGTGTGTTTGTAAGTATTAGTAGTTTTATTAGCAGCAGAGCTCGAATTCGATTCATCGAAGAAGTACTGCCTTACCTTACCTATTTCTGCCGCCAACAGTAATGGGAGCATTAGGGGAATGTGGGGTATTGGGAGCCCGCGGGTAATGAGAGCGGTGTTAAACTGGACTTTCCCAATGCTCGTATTTGTGCAAACGGCACTCCTATGTCTTCGTCAACGTTCGACAAGGTTCGAGTCCCGTGGGCGCCCCCGTAGAACACCGCGTTTAGTCGTATGAGATGATTGTGTGTTTTTCGCTCCGCGCTTATAAATTTTGTTAAATTTCATCATCACAGGTAAGCATTAAAATGCGTAGATACTACATTATATTTACACTAGCTCTGTCACCATATCTATCACATTTTAGAAGTTTTGCTTGAAATCACAATAAAAATAGAAATGTTTTTACTGTTTTATTCCTTTTTCAATTCGATGTTACGCGGGTAATGAGAGCTATTTGGCTCTCCTTATCCCATTGCAATATTCACTGAATATTCCTTTAAAACTTTCTTCTTTATTTTCATTACTTTTTAACTTATATATTTTATTATTTTAATTTTTTTTTCAGACTGATTATATATAATGGCTCACATTTGACATACGGGATTCTTACCGGCTCCCATTTCCCGAACTGTGGGGTAATGAGAGCGAATGACATGTTTTAGTTTTTTCTGTTTTAACGAAGTATTTTATTTAAGTTTCGTATTTTTTCTGTGATTATTTAGTACCCAGACATGTGAAGCGTACGTTCATAACTAATAACAATTTAAACCGCATAAATTATGACTTTTATTGTCAATTTTCCTTAGTAGGCTCCCATTCCCCCACGCTCCCCTACTGCGTTCCGATTTGGAAGGGTAAGGGTGCTGGTGAAATTACAAGCACACGGGACTTGTCAACTTAAGTCTCCAGTGACGGGCGCAGTGGTAGTGCCCCTCAGATCTTTGCGATTTAAGGCTTCGTTCCGTCACTTGATATTATAAAATGTGAGCTAGTGTTGTCGATTTATATTTGTGTGAGACCGTAGTGACACAACTTGATATTGCATTTCAGGGCACCTTTTTGCTTGTAGTAGCATCCTCCCGTCTCTCACAAAATAGTATATAGTTTTGTTTCAGAAATATGTTTATAGCATCTCTCATATTATATGCTCTAAGGCCGCAACCGGCGCCTGTATCGATTTCATATTAATTTGTATGAAAATAGAATATATGCTTCAAGTTGCTAGCTGCTTGTATCCAACACAAGACAAACGTTTGCGCGGCGCCTTAGATTTTATAGGTACTATTTCTATGTGCACAGACATTCTTGCCACTTTTCCAGTTACCAACATTTATTTTCTAGATTTCCTGAAAAGGGCTCTTTGATTTTAACTTTATTCCCTTAAAATATATCCTAGGACATGAATGATAAACATATTTAAATAAATACCAATAAGTTCTTTGTTAACGCATTGTTTGAAGAACTTAGGTGCGTTATGCAAAATTTTGCATTGTCCAACAGTAATCTTGTTGAACTCACTTTCCCCGATTGCTCCTTCATTACTTAGGTTACTTGACTTGTGGTGGACAATCTGTCTAGTGCTTCTGATTCATGTGATAGAATTTTGCTAAGCGCCGTGTCTTTCTTCATACCGGTGATCCATTGCCAGTTTTTCTATTTCCGTTGTTGTTAAAAATTTGCAGTTTTCCCTGGTAGCAATCTTCCCTTTGCATCACGTCAAAGTATACAAATTGTTTAAGTCTTCTTCTACTGCATGGGCTACTTTATCCATTTCATGGGTATTTTTTTTATAATACCAAATGACGGGATGAACAAGGCGCCTCTTCAAAACAGAACGCAGTAAAGCTCACAATACTGCTTGGCGGCAGAAATAAGTAAGATAGTACTTCCCTAGACGCACTCTACTGCAATTGAAAAGTCAGCTGGAATATACAAATACTTCTTTTTTCTCTTTGTGGGGATGAAACAGATCTTTGAAGTTTCTTCGTTAAATTTTACTAATCTTTATCAAGTCAGTAAGTGTAATTGCGTGCACTACTTCATCCTCTTCATGTGTGATGATTGTATTATCCCTTGACATTGTATTTTAATTGTAATATTATGACATTGATAATATGAAATAAATGATTATATTCTATTCTATTCATGGATATAAAATACAATTTGAACAGTATTTATCATTACAATCACCTGGCGTTTACGCATGGACTGCTTCTGCGTTTTCATTGGTATTAAACACTCTCCACCTACGTTACATCCTCCATGCTCGCGTGTCTTGTACACCGGTTTTCACAGTGTCGCCATCTATAAGGTCTCGCTAAGGTAAGGCTAGATCAATGTATAAAACTAACTTTTCTATATTGTCTCGGGTCTGGGTGTTTGTGGTACACGTCGTTGTTTCCGATTATCATAACACAAGTGCTTTAGTTATGTGATGTTGTTTCATATATTTATTTTTATTTTCTTGGAGAATTTTTCCATCTCCAAGGATATAATGGTTTTCTTACTTGTCAATACAATCAAAACCATAGTCTAATGGGAAAATGTTATTTAAATAAATATATATTTCAAACGTATTACATGCTAGGCTTTGTCGTAAGCTGTTAATAATAGGAATAAAGGAACCCCTCAGTCCTTCCAAGTCACGATAACTTACTCAAAGACCGTTACGGGTTTAAACGCTCCATAAATTCGTTCGTTCGACCCCATTACGGCAATTTTAAAGCGTTTTAATAATGCAGTGTTGCAACTTTTCCGTGCGGTATTCAGTAAACTTTGTTTTCTTAAATTAGTACCGCTCTCTTTGAGATCCGTGAAAATAAAACCGACTGGAAGAGACCTTGTTAACACGTCATTGGCGCACATCAGCGTGGTAGCATGTTTGTGATGAACAATGATGTTTTTATCATTATTCGTAGTTTTTGTCTCAGTTCATAATTCGTCTCATTTTGCGAGTTTTCTTAGTTGATATTTGCGTATTTGATGTATTTGGCAAACAATCGCCAATTGTAGATAGAATGTGTGACAAGGTATTTGCCTATTCGGCTGATACAGCAAACACCAAACTCGTTTTACTCGGTCGGTTTCTGGACGCGCATCAAAGGAGCCAAATGCGCAAATACGCAAGTAAACCGTCCACACTGTGGTCATATTCACTATTTTAACATCTTATTTGGCTCCATGTGTAGACGGTTATATTTATTAGTGTACATGTTTGTCTGTATGTCAAATATTTTTCCAAATATATCAAATATCCAATAGTGAATACAAGCCATGTGAAGTACGACCTCCCAGATATATACGAAAAAGATAAGACTCCACTTCTTTTCGCTTCGGCACTGCCCTAGACGAACTCTTTCACAAGGAGCTCTACTGCTATTAAAATGACATGTCATAGCGTGAAGGAAATACTTCAGGAGGGAGACTGTTGCACATCTTGCAGGGTCTAGGAAGGAACGAACTTGATGCCCGCGTGGTCTTAGAATAGCGTCAAGGATGTGGGGGCAGACTCTACTCCTTTGGTGGGAGGTGCGATGTTGGAAACGTGACGGTGGCACTAATTTGCAAATTTCCTCGATAAACTCAGTATTTATTCATAAAATAAATAAGAACCCGTTCCAGTGTGCACCTGTCAACTGTCTCTGTGATTTCTACAGTTTCGGCGTAAATTCCCCAAGTTGCCCGGAGCGTACCTTCGGTATTGGGTTATTGTCTACCCTCTTTGTAACACAGCTTTGTTTTTAAACTGTTGAATTTCATTGATGATTCTTAGAAGAATGTTCTCGGATCAGATAAGTTTGTTTGTTAAGAACAACGAGATAAGATAGTCGAGAGGAGATTAGACGAAAGAGGGTCGATGAGTTTATTCAATTAGTATTTACGGGCCAATGTTTTGAAAGATGTTGTTGGTACACGAATATAACAAGTCAACGTAATTTTATTTAGGATTTCTTGTGTATTTGGTTGTAAAAATAAAATCTGCTGTTCCTTACATTTCAATAAAGGGATATGGGGTTATAGCGGTGGAAACCTAGCGGCAGAACGGTGGCTTCTAAAGTGTCAGGTCGACGGCTCGTATGACTTTAATGTATGTATGTATGAATGAATGAATGGTGAAATATTCTTTGTTGCGCTTTAAAAATTACAACGACAGTTCAGAACAGTAACATAAGTAACACCGGGTACGCTAATGTGCAACACGTGGACAATTTAATTGGTATTAACAATATACATAGATTTGAAATTATATCTTTTGCTCAGATAAACACGTTTTCCTCACTATCAAAATGGCGTCACAAAATGTTTGCAACATCATACTTGTAGAACAGACGCAAGTTTAAGTTTAGTCGGTTTTACAGGTACAGATTTTTAACCGACTTCAAAAAAAGAGGAGGTTCTCAAATTCGACTGTATTTTTTTGTGAGTATGTTACGCGGTTATTGCGGCATTTTGATGATTCTTTTTATGTTGGAAAGAGGGTATATAGGGTAAGTACGTCAAAATCCTCTAGTTTAGAGGATGTTTGACATACCTTCCGTTAACCGATTACAATAAAACTTACTTAATTCCAATAAACAAGCCGATAAGAAAACTTTGAGAGCAGTTTTTAAAATTACAAAGTTATAATTTTATATTACCTATTGGCAGAATTTGTCAACTTTTTTATTATAATCATATGGTAACTTGCCCGCTGGAATGACCCGTCAAAGGCGGTTCTCAACACTTACAAAACATATGACGTATGACGGTTTGATTATCTTCTGTGTTGCAATATTTTTATTGTTATTGAATATCATGTTTCATCTATTGAACCAGGGTCTGTTGCCCTAACGTAGCTACATGTTAAAGGCACCTGGCTCTGTGAAAAAAACTTTAATAAGTTTTAAGAGGTGGCGCAAAAAAACCGTTCAATTTTAACAAACATATCTTATATGGTGTAGAGGATGTTGGGTCTGGTTTACAGGTTATAATTTCAATTTATATTGACTTATCGAGTTTAGCTAAGGTTTTAGTTATTTATTACATTTAGGATAGAATAGAATAGAAACGATGAGCACTTTAAGCCGATTCTTTCACAAGCATTATAGTGTATGCCATCGATACGATAAGAAGAAGAAGCTGAATTGCAGGACTAGCGGTGAATAGAAGACCATGAAACGCTACAAGACTTCCAAACAACTTCCGCTAGAAGAGCGTGCTGTAGGAAATAAGAAACTGGACGCAACGTATGCCACGAGCATATCTGCAGCTGCTTTCTCTGTTCTCTCCCTAGAGTGACGTAATAGTGTCAATAATATAAAACTATCGAGTATATAACTAGAAATAGAGAGAAAATAACGGTCATGTATCCCTGGCAACTCATCAGTCAAAAGGTACTGATATCACTTTTAAATATCAACTCTCGTTTGCGCAGAAACCACAAATTAGAAAGCTGAAATACACCGTCAAAAGTGTCTAGGGATCAAGTACGTTTAAGAGTATTGCTGCAATTAGGGTTAATTATATTAACTTTTTTGTATCGCTATTGATACTTTTTAGTGAGTTTTAACATTTAAATAAGGAATATTGTTTAAAATTCGATAATAAGAAGAAAATCGATTGTCAATGTGGTTTTGTATAAAAATGAGTTATAGCGTTTTGACAAAATCATTACAATATCTGCATCGGAACCGAAACAATTTACATTATTATGGAGAGACGACATCATTTAACCCGAGAAGTGATGATGCGAGCCGTCGGAATGTTGGAAGCTGGTTCCAGGCAACGTGCTGTGGCTTTCACTCTTAACACTACACAGAGCGTCATAAGTCGCCTCTGGACGCGCTATCGCATGACGGGCAGCGTGGCCGAGCGACATGGAGGACGATCTCGCATCACGACACGCAGACAGGACCGGTATATCCAAAATACTGCTCGACGGAATCGTACCATGACCGCCATGATGTTGGTTACGAGGCTCCACAGCTCCTCAGGCTTGCTAATAAGCGATCCAACAATCCGAAATCGTTTACGTGAAGTGGGTCTGCGATCCCGAAGGCCGCTCAGAGTTCCACCTATTGCACCTGCAATCGCAGGACCCGTTTACGATGGGCTCGCGAACACAGAAACTGGGAGGAAGAAGACTGGCGCTATGTGTGCTTTTCGGATGAATCCCGCATCGGTATGAGACCGGATACAAGACGTACTCGAGTTTGGAGAACATCTGGACGTCATAAACGTTTGAGATATTGTCAGGAAGTTCATCCATATGGTGGGGGAACAATAATGATGTGGGCCGGTATTTGGATCGGCGGAAGAACCGATCTCATTTGGATCAGGGGTAACCTCAATGCTCAAGTTTACGCAGAGAGGATTGTTTCAGATGTTATCATGCCTTTGCGAGGCCAGTTGAGTGATTCATTTCAACTAATGCATGACAACGCACGTCCACACACGGCTAGAGTCGTAACACGCATTCTTGCCGAAGCTCGTATCAACGTTCTGCCGTGGCCTGCTCAATCGCCAGACCTCAATCCAATTGAGCACGCATGGGATATGCTTCAAAGAAGAGCTGTGCCGAGTATGCATACCGTACATACTCTACAACAATATTTTGACTTGTTACAAAACACTTGGGCGGCCATTCCTCAAAGTGATTTTGATGAACTCATCTTAAGCATGCCAAATCGCTGTAATTGTGTGATTCGTGTTAATGGTGGAAATACAGATAATTAATTTTCTTATCTTTACAATAAAAATGAGCAAAATCATCATTTTCGCCATTTTTTTGTCATTTAATTGACGCCGTTAATTTGAGTTTTTTCTCACAATTTGCTAAAACATCAATTTTAGTTTATTTTAATTAAATATAGGGGTAAGCGGTTAAATAAAACATAAGCATTAAAATAAGAAGTCGTCCTGGAAGACTGAATTTGGTAAATATTGCTTAAATAATTTTTATTTCAAAAATATTCACTTGATCCCTAGACACTTTTGATGTGTGTAGTACAGCGCCAACAACTGGCCTGTGTATACGTCTCTGTATATTCCAAAAATATTCTGTATTTATTGTAATAAAGATAATATCTCTAACGATGGGGGGGCTGTTCCGTTCGGTCGTGTGGGAAAAACAGCAAAATATCTAATTACAAAACAAACGGAATAACATTTCATCTGTAATTAAACTGGTCCATTTGAAGTGAAACAATTGACGACACCCGTCAATTGTTTCGAATTCGGGCTGGCCAATCGGAGCGCAGTTGTCACCGTAATGATGTGGCAGAATAGTTTTCACACAAATTAAATGACATTTCGTCTCTATTTCTGGTTATATACTCGATGTACAAAACCAACCATGGGCCAACCATAAATTAGCTGCCCTCTCCATTTTCACTATTACAAAAGTGGTTCGTTCGGGAAGGCTCAGCTTGATTGTGTTTTATATTCGCCTGCCGTCCACCATTGTGTTGTTCAGGGTATCGTTTTCTCAAATAGTGGAATTTATTTTCTAATTTTAAGTAAAAAAAAAAAAATTTTGACTAGCTAGGGCTTATCAAGCGCTTTGCTGTGACACTCTCTGCATCCCCCCAATCCATGACACTGAATATACCAAACAATCATAATATGTTTCCTATTAATGGAATACAAATTGCACATCTTTGAGAATATAATACAGATTGTTCTAAGATCAAATACAAAGCAAGTTTGTTCATGAATACATCAATATGCTATCGCCCAGACTAACACTACAACTGAAAAGGCAATTTGCTTGTTGTATACATGGCTTATAGTCTGAGGGATAGATGCAACAAAGCTGCTTGTGAAATGACTGATAACTAATTAAATATTACGATGGCAAGAAAGGCACAAGGGGAAGACTCATTTAAACTTTTCAGTTAAATGTGATAGATCGTGTGATATTATTAAGTGGTGGGAATGGATTTAATATCCAGTTGAAGAGTCCACAAATTACCAATATATCAGCTGGTAGTGTAGGTTAAGGCAAATTGAATATACATGAAACAGCTGTTGGCTGCATTAAATCCATTTACAGACAAAACAATTTCAGATGGTTGGATATCAGTGACGTGTCACTTCCAGCACAAATGCCTAAAGCTGTGCTGCTCGATCGACACGTATCGTTCGCCTGCTCTTCAATTTGAGTCCCTGACCCCGGCTGACTGTGCTGTATTAAAATATGTGCCAGACAACCACACCAATTGCCTGAATTCAAATTAGGGAATCCCGCGTACTATGAGCACCAAAACAACTCAATTCACTCTGGGGCACTTACCAGAACATCCAGACCGGAACCAATTGGACCCGAAATCTAAACCCTTAGGTCAAACTGCCGGGGAACACCGCCAGAATATTCCAAGCCAGAATGTTTAAATAAGAAAACCAATTACTATTCAATTAAAATCTTTATTTCGGACAATTTAACCATATAGTAGCAGTAGAGCTCCCTGTGAAAGAGTTCGTCCAGGGTAGCACTGCCACCTTACCTATTTCTGCCACCAAGCAGTAATATCAGCATTACTGTGGTCCGGTTTTGAAGAGTAAGAGCGCTGATGAAATTACAGACACATGAGACTTGTCATCTTATGGCTCAGGGTGACGGGCGCAGAGGCAGTGCCCCTAAGATCTTTGCGATTTAAAGCTCTGAGTGATACTGCAGCTGTTATGGATAGGCGTGTCATTTACCATCAGGCGCACGACTTGTTCGTCTTGTCTATTGATATTATAAAAAAAAAAATCACGTTTCATTTTGTTTTGTGGTAATGGCGTATATTAATAGAATCTTTGTCCTGCAGAAACGTGCGGTTAGGGCACTTTACAATCTGAACACCAGAGCGTCTTTGAGAGATATGTTTAAACTAACATTCTTATACTAACATCACATTACATTTGTGTACCTCCTCAGTGATCGCCAGTATGGATTCCGACGAGGGCGATCTACCGGGGATCTTCTTGTGTATGCCTCTCACATATGGAGCGAGGCTATATAAAAGCAAGGCGAAGCACTTGCAGTGTCTTTGGACATTTCTAAAGCCTTTGACAGGGTCTGGCACGCAAGCCTTTTAAGCAAGCTTCCCTCTTATGGGCTTCCCACTGACCTTTGCAATTGGATCTCGGATTTCTTGAGCGAACGTTCGATTCGAGTGGTCTTAGAAGGCTACTCTTCCGAACATATGGCGATAGATGCCGGAGTTCCTCAGGGTTCCGTACTGTCTGCAACTCTCTTTCTGCTGCATATCAAAGATATGTTAATTCCAGGTACCTTTGCGTATGCTGATGACAGCACAGTTGTAGATAGGTACTTGACCAATGCAAAGGTCAGTGGAGAGAAAATCCAGTCTGGTCGAGAGTCCATGGTTAGCCGTTTTGATTTGACGCTCAAGGCAGTCTCCGATTGGAGCGATGCCAATCTTGTCAAATTTAACGCTACCAAAACGCAGGCGTGTTGATTCTCAACTAAATGGAGTCTCTTTGAGCTGACTCCGACTTTTCGTGATATATCCATACCGGTAGCCGACGGTCGCCAGCTACTTGGAATGGACCTGTCGTCCAATTTGAACTTCGGCAGATATATTGAATCCATGGCCAAAAATGCAGCCAGGAAGCTTGGCATCCTTTCCAGGGTGAGGCGTCACTTCACACCAGGACAGTTGCTTCAGCTGTATCAAGCACAAGTCCGGTCGTGTATGGAGTACTGTTGCCACCTTTGGGATGGCTCTGCTAACTGACCACCTTGGATTCAATTGACAAGCGTGTCAAGAGGCTTATTATTAGTAGAGGCGAAGCTGCAGAACCTTGAACACTGCCGTAAAGTTGCCTGCTTATCGGTATTTCACAGGATATATCACGGAGTGTGTGCGATGGAATTGCACGATTTGATTCCGCCTTCCCCTTTCCATCATCGGGGGACTAGGCGTATGCTTGGCTTCCACCCCTATGTTGTGGATTTTCCAAAGATTCGCACGAAGCATTACGCTTCCACATTTATATGGCGAACGGCTATGGAGTGGAATTACCTGCCCAGACTTGTTCCCTGAACGTTGTAACTTGGACCTTTTCAAAGCGAGAGTGAATAGGCATTATCTAGGTGTGCATGCTCCATTGTCGACCTCATCGTCACTTTCCATCAGGTGAGATGGAGATCAAATGCACACTTAAATTAGAATAAAAAAAAATGTTATTTATGTTAAGAAAAATATTATTTTGTTTGTTAAAAATTGAGACAGACATAACATTAATATGAGGAATAAAAATGAACTAGCTGTTTTTGACAGTCGTCTTCATAAAGTTTCAAATTCAATTAAGGGGAAATGTATACGCTTCTATAATAAGATTCCGTTTGATATTCAAAATTTGCCATTTACGAGGTTTAAAACTATAGTGAAACGAAAACTTTATACTAAAGGTTATTTATACAGCTTTTACGTATTTAGATGACAAAAATAAGTGGTAGTGACCCGTTTAGGTAAGCCGTCACTTGGCATAACAAAAAAGTGTTAGTAACAAAATTCTTACAAACTATGTTAATATAAAACCTTCTAAACATTGATACAATAATCGCTGTCCCACACCCTGTGTATTATGAAGCGGTTAGTGCCGCTTCCACAAAATGGCGGAAAATATTCTCGAAGCGCAACACCCTTGCCTTGTTTGTTGCCGTTCCGTCATTATGACCGTCAATATAAGGGATGCGATGAGGTATCTAAAGCTAGGGCAGGGTGGTGAGTGACCTTTCTCGTTCCTTTTTTATTCTTTGGCGCTACAGTAGCGTGGCAACCCCAGCAACATTCTGAGAGCTTCATTATATTGGACTTGCAGGGCGCCATACGTTTTCTGTGTGTACTTGACCCACAACAGGCTGGACGTATAAAAAGATTGACAAAATTAAGGCATCGCTAGATTTTAATTTTTAGTACAGCATTTCCAAACGGGGAGAATTAAACCATAAACATAAATTAGATAAAATCTATAGTAAAGGTAATTGATTGACCTCTGATTCAGGAATTTGGTTAGGTCCCGTTTTGATAAGAAGTATTTAACTGTGAAAAGCGATCAGATTGCCTCATTCAAAAGTAAAAGTTCTCCCGGAGTTTATCTCTAAGTAACAAAACTTGGCAGCGAGATGTGTATATACGGGAGCTGAATGTTTGTGTGTATGTAAATTGTAAAGTTCCCGTAAATGATCAAATAATTTATCGAGTTCTTAGGTTTTCGCGATTGTTACACATCGGAAATGAAACTATTTTTCCGTATTTAAATCGAGTATATTTGTTTTTTCAAACAAACCAATGTTTCGGGCCCTTTACAACCGTGACCATGGGATAGTACATGTCAAGTTATGTCTCTGTGTTGGTTACCGGGCGCAGTAGTAATGTCTCTCAGATCTTTGCGATTTAAAGGTATGAGCAGCACTGGACGACTTGTTCGTCCCGTCACTTGTATTGTAAAAAAGGGATGGAAAAAATTTGGAAAATGAAACCATAATATAAGACTCTGTTGTTGCCTTGTAAACTCTCAGGTGATCAAAAGCAGCTACTACAGCTAAAGAATAAGTTTAGTTAACAAAGGCGAAACGTTGCCAGCTTCCTGGGCACGATGCCCTAGGGTGCGGCTCTCGATAAAATGTTCCGCTTTTCTAGTTCTAATATTTTTACTCATTTCTATTTTTCTTCTTGTCTTCTGTGTTTCTGTAAGCACTGAATTGGCACGACTGTGCTGCCGTCCTTATCTAACTAACCTAATTGGGTTATTAACATATCTGAGACCAGCGAAACAAAATCTAAGTTTAAATAAAATAACCTTTATTTCGTAAGTAATTAAATTACACTTGAAATCGTCATACTGATTAAACTCTACTGCTTATTCGTAAGGCAGATTCCCCTGAGAAGAATGAGCAAGAAACTCTAGGGGTTGCTCTTTGTAAATATACATTTGAATACATTTATCATTACAATATTTAATTTAAACATCTTAGATCGAGAATACCTGAAAAGCTAAACGGGTTTATAGTTGTATAATAACCTTTAGTATAAAGTTTTTGTTTCACTACAGTTTTAAGCCTCGTAAATGGTAAATTTTGAATATCAATTGTTATTATGGAAGCGTAAACATTGCCCCTTAATAGACTGTCAAGAACTGTTAGTTTATTTTTATTCCTCATATTAATGTTATGTCTGTCACTATTTTTAATATAAAAAAAATGTTCTTTTTAACAGAAGTAACATATTCATAAATATATTGTGACGTTAGTGTAAGAATGTTAATCTCTTTAAACATTTTTATGTTATCTCTGAAAAACTCTCTGATGATCAGATAGTAAAGTGCCCTAACAGCACGTTTCTGCACGACAAAGATTTTGTTAATATAAATTACCCCAAATCAAAATGCCATATGTGTTTTTTTATATATCTGTATCTGTCGCGTTCATGAGCTCTGCTACGTGCCGTTTTACGTGCAGAATTCGTGTTTTAAATTCTTTACAAAACAGTTTTAATTTTTTTACTTTTTGATATCTGGAAGGTGCAGTTTTAAAAGTGTTATCTCGCAGCTTGAACGATAAACGAATTCTTTATCTCGATGTTACAAAACGACTACAAGCTCCAAGATTTGACTGGCCAACGTCAGTAGCAAGAAACCTATAATTAATTACCTCTAAAACCATAATCATACTTTTGTACACATCTGGAAGTCAAGTGAGCATTAATACACCTACCCATTCATCGTCCACTTTGAAGCCGATATCTCGCAACTTATCAGCAGTCTTGTTCATGTACGCTTCAATAGAACCACAGCTATTCAATGTTAGTAGTCACTAAACCCTTCAATAAACCGACGTGACGCGGTTTGGTGACTTGAACGTGCACACAGTTCATAAGATCCAAGAGAAGGAGTACTTTTGTTCAGGCCATCGTATCTTTGGCGGTATCCAGCTTGATGACGTCAACCGGTCTTCGTGCTGTAGATATGTCGTTACAACAAACTTCCAACTAGCATAATTAGTTCGGCCTACGAGTTTTTAAATTTGAAAATTATGTATTAAACAAATTAAAAAAAAAATGTAACGGCGATATTTTGTTAAAAAATTTACCGTTGTCCCAAAAAAACGACTTCAAAAGTTTGCTAATCGGTTTTTTTCCATTTCCATGGGATCCCCTCATCAGATTTGGACTCCTTGGTGAGAATGGAACTGTTACGAACACAGACATATATCTAGATAGATACGTACGTACTTCGCGTGCCCAAAGTAAGTGACATTCACTTACTTGCTGCTGATACACTTCAGAAAGCGCTTGACCGTTATCGTAGATAAACACCAGTCGACAACACGAAAAATTCATAATTGTGCTATTATAAACTGCAAAAGTATCATAACTGTGGGTAAACGTAAATTAAAAAAGTAAAATTTTGTAATCAGAAGACGCATAATTTATTTTAAAAACAATTATTTTGGTTTTGTATGAATTTCGAGAAAAAAGTATGCAACCTGAGTATGCCTCATGAATTGTAATACATTGCGGCTTTTACTTGGTGCGATATATTTGTAATCCTTTTTTAATACGCCATGAATACCGAACGAACGCACTTTTGTATAATGCATCCAGTTTCGTGGTACGGCCGCTTGTACATTTCTTTGGCCAAATGTAACATTTAGTGATGTTAGGCAACACTGTTCTCGATTCTGATCGATTTTGAAAACAAAGGGGCGAAAATTATTATGACCTTAGCAATACTATAAAAATATTCTATAACTCTGCTTGTTGTAACGTTTAGTAACATTTTGTTTTTGTTTCAGTTTTGTGGTATCTATTATTTGTAGTATCTGTAACTTCGATAATTTTTGCAGCACGTTACCTCGAATGTCCGAATATAGTAAGCAAATAATTACATACATCGCCGGATATGTAGTACGAGTAATACAAAAATAAAGCAAAGAATTATCAGTGCGCTGTCTTTACAAAAACCTGGAGTTGGGAATACGGATCAGTTCGTTGCTTTCGAGGACGAACGTGGTCTAGTTTATCCCACCTAAGATGCTATCCAGATATGCAGAGTAGCAGAGTTAGAAATCTGAGAAATAATAAACAAATCACAAAAATTTCACACGAGGCCGTCATTAAGTAATCACAAGAGGTTCTGATTAATAAGATTTTACCATATTTTGTCAGCAATAACGTTTTCATTTGTCTCGCCATTCATCAATTTCATCAATTACCAACAGAAAACCATCTAGTAAAATTAATTAAGGCAGTCACAAGGTCGCATATTGACATTGACTTACAAATAAATGGACGACGGGTCTAATACAAAAACCA
>NW_020653538.1:0-18583 GCF_003589595.1 Hyposmocoma kahamanoa | reverse complement strand
TTTTTAGCGCGGACCCGACGTCCATATAATTGTAAGTCAATGCATATTGACGTGCGTTTTCATTATTTAAGTTAATCGTTCTTCAAGATCTTCTGGTACAAAAAGATGTTATATAATAAGCTCATTTTATTGGAAGGACAATAATTTGAAGTCGATTAAAAATTAAAGAAACAAATAAAATAAAGGACTTTACTTTCTTATTCTAGTATTTTTCTATTATATTAATATTACGACTACTTGTAATCAACAAATACTTGAACAAAAATTATTCTACTTAGAATCGATTAATTGAATGGAATTACGCGTGTTTACGCGTATTCCGTTATATCAATCGATTTTGGGCGAACGGAAGGAGGTTTCCATCACTAAATAGTTCTTGTGACGTCGTAGTGGATACAAAAATGTGGCACGCTTGGTTTTCATACAAATTGCTGTACTTGCGGCGTCTATCTAGATATATGTCTGTGGTTACGGACTTCCTTGTACATTTTATACTTTTTTTCTGATCGCCATGGTAACGGTGATTTGTTTGTTGCGAAAAACAATTTTTTTAATTTCTTATAGCCGAAACGTATCCAGAACAGCATTTGTTGGCATCAGGGATGACCTTTTCAAACTAAAAAAGAATTTTCAAAATCGGTCCACAATTGATGCAGAAATCGGTCAGTACAAAGCCATGCCTATAAGATTTGAGGATTTTCTTAAATTTCCATGGGTTTCCTCACCAGATTCTGACTTGGACCACCACGACAATGCACCCTTTCAAAAAAAGAAAAGAATTTTTAAAATCGGTTTACAATTGACGGAGTAACCGGTAAACATATATAAAACATATATACAGCCGAACGTATAATCGTCGCCTTTTTTTGAAATTGGTTAAAAAGTAACGACTGTAAAAAAAGTTACTTGACCACAGATAATAACTCTATTATTATAAAGGCTAGGGAGCCATATATAAATGGTGTCTGTACGTCAAAATCGAGGTATGTACGTCAAAATCTACCCAAATTTTCCATCCACATGAGCTCTACTAACACCCACCATGACTGTATACTTGAACTTAATTAAATTACTTTTTCGCACAAGGCTCCTTGGCTATAATCGCAGAATCGCTGGCGCAGAAATGGAACATACAAATGCAGGCTATATTTCAATAGTTGGTGCTTCAAAGTTTGAATTGTGAGAGCAACTTGAAAAGTGGCAATTTCTACCCACTTTGTCTCCGCAGAATGCGCGAATTCAAATCATAGTATTATACGGATAGTTGTCAGTTATCGAATATCTTTTGCGTTATTTATACACTTTCTCTTCAATTTCTCATTCATTCTTCTCAAAGGAATTTGGCTTACAAATGAGCAGCGTGTAGTGTTTGTGACTATACGTGATCTATTCTTCAGGGCGCAGTGCTGTCAAATCTTTCTGATGACATGTTGGATAGTAAGTAAAATAGGTTTATGAAAGATTTACATGGTTCGTATTATTTGTAGTGACTTCGATATATATAATAGGTACGGATAGCAATTGTTAAGAAGGAAAAATATTCAGAAGAATTTCAGGAAGAATTGATAGGAAAAAGAACAATGGCAAAATTATAGTCAAAATAATTCGTTAGCGTTTTCAAATGTCTTAATTACAAGTTTGAATAAAATAAATTCATTAGATTTTTCAAAATACAATAGCGGCCTATCTAAGTCTGGAAATAAAATCATATTTAAAAGAAACTCTAATGACTAATTAGTATGTAATCGGACTGATCTACAACTAGTTTTTAGTTTCATGACGTTGACCGATGTCTACACGGTAAAAATAGATAGAAAAAGACAAAATTCTTTTTATGAAGACAAATTTATTAAATCCAACAAAACGATCCTCTCCCTATAGACGCTAGAGAATAATTACTTGATAATAGTAAAGAAACGTCTCAAAAGTGTATTTTAGTTATAAGACAGAAATATTTAATCCAAGAGCAAATTAATTTACTTCAAATCACAAAGCCACTCTAGATTCAACAAAATATTTATTTGTTATTAGAAATGTCCGATTTTGATTTAAAAAAAAATAATGAAAAATTGAGAGGTACTTAATTGTTTGACTGAAGATTTATGTTTTCTAGTATCAAAAAGGTAAATTTACAGGGTTATGGACCCAACAGTATGTCTCACTAGCGTGAAAGCACACAAATTCAGTGCCAAACTTTAAAGTAGCAGAAATAGAACTAAATCTTCTCAAATACTTGAGGACCATTCAGTGCCGTATTAATGCTACAGCAGCGGCAGAAAGATGACTTCATACTATTGAAGTTAACAAAACGATAGCGCGTTTCAGAGTACAACTAATGCCATCTAGCAGTGGCGTGATGGAACTAATTGCATGTTAAAGTTGTGCTTGTTATAAGTGTAGTTTGATTTCATGCTGTAACCAAATTTCTTAAATTATGACTTTAAATAACACCCTAACAAACTAGAGATACTACGTATGGTTTCTTTGGTTAGATGACTGTTTATGATTTTTATGATTACAAGCACAAGTATAAGTAATCGTTACCGCGTGCGCCTTCGGCGACATGTCACGACAACATTGACTATGAAAACGGAACGAAATGTTGCTTTAAGAATATACTCTAGAATTTAGAATATTAATCTGAATAGAAAACTACTTCCTTTTTTGTTTAAGAATATATTTTCTTAAAATACACCCAAGAAATTTTGAATTCATTTAAGATTATTTAAATTTGATGTAAGAGGTAAAAATTTCTTGATGTAAGTATTGTCCAATTAATTAATTAGAAATGAAATAAAATCTTGAAGTGAACGTATTTGTCTCAAAGTTAGAATAAAGTTAAGAGTAAAATTGTATTAGAAAAAGATAAGCATTATTTTTGTAATGACAATATTTTATTACTTTTAATAAATATTTTTTCAGAATTAGCAAATATTTTGAGAAATTGCTCTTTCTTATTAGTAGAAATCCTTTTTTTCTGTGTAGCCAGCAAAAAAGGAATTTCAGTACCTACGTATGGACATGGTCCACATTTACTTCAAGTAATATCAAATATACTGATCCGAATGATTTGTATTAAGCTAATAAAAGATGAATTGCTTCATTTCAAAAAATAAAGTTGATAATTTGTTTTCCGAAATGCCACACGAGAAAATGGTAAAACTGACGAAAAGTTCCCAAAATCAGGTATTGATGGCACGTTTCACAAAAAAATAATTTGTACCCGAGTTACCAGTGCCATAATCTGTGGTATGTTATTAATTAACTCAGTTTTTATTGTTATGGCTTAACTTCATGCCTTTTGACCGTACTAGTATACAAAATAATTTCGCCTAACTTTCGTCACGCCACAAACCCACGGCACCATTCGTCTTTTATTATCTCTGTTTAAGGCTTCTGTAGTTTATTTTGATATAATATTACACCGAATATATTTTATTCAATTACGTAACACATAACCTCCAAAACTTCAAACTGAAATATTTTTAATTCCTGAACAAACTTTGTTTAGGAATTTCAACTCTATATTTTTCATAAACAGACGCATACAAATTATGTCAACAAAAATTTATAAGGGAGTTTGCCATTGTCCTTCAGGTATCTAACACACAAAATTGACTCTAGTCAGCTTATTTAAATCTAGGCGCTAATTTGATTCTAGATCTCGTTTAAAACCAGATTAATGGTGTTAGTCCGCTTCATTACATAATGCAATTTCTATTGGTATCGATTACGGTATGATGGTAATCTGCTGACAAGTCCGCCGTAATGACGCAATGCGGAATGAGTTTTTCACTTCGATTAATGATCGTAGTGTCTTCACAATTTTCCCTTTGTGTAATACCACCACCAGGCCACATCGGGAAAATGACAACTTTTTGGGACATGGGACTTCTCAACTTAGATCCCAGGGTGACGGGCGCAATGGCAATGCCCCTCATATCTTTGCGATTTAAAGCTCTGAGGGGCATTGCAACTGTTATGGACAGGCGTATAGCTTATCATCAGGCGCACGACTTGTTCATCCACTCCCTTGATATTATAAAAGCGACAGACCTGTCCATAACGTTTGTAGTATAGATATATTTGATTGTAATTTTAGAAGACTTCGCAAACAACTCCACATGCACCACAATTTCTCTCTTTCATAATCTTAGGGTCGTATTCTAGAACTCGACTCAATACTCAAGTCAGCATTTGAGCATGGTTTAAAGCACTCGAAATCATACTCAAGTACCTGCCATTAGGGTCGTATTTCCAGTGCTTGTGTTTCCATTGCAATCTGACTTGAGCATTGAGTAGAGTTCTAGAATACGACGCTGAGTCATTTTATTTAAGGTTACAGTTATGTTATACCTAAGTACGTTTTACAAATACTAAATTATTTACTCATGTTTGTTGATGCTGTATGTATATGTTTAGTTCTACATTATTATAGACTACAATTCGCTAATGCTTAAGTTTTCGTTAAAGAATGAATGTAAACCGTTTTGTACATCTTATAAATAAAAAAATAAATAATTATTAATACAAAGAACTGAGAAAAAACTCCTTCGATCCGGCCGGATTCGAACGGACGCCTTCTAGCAAACCGTACGAGACGCTATGCCAACTAAGCCAATGGTTATAATCTTAAGGTACACATTCAAGATTATACCATTTCTGAACGTAAAATTTGATTCTTTATTCGTTATTGATTTACAGATTGTTTTACAATAAATAATCCGGCCGGGAGAAATATTTGTATGGCCTACATTTATTTCTCTTGTGAGTTTGGGTGCAATTGGTGGTTGTGTATATGTATGTCCATGGCACCCGCGACACAGGGTTTCCTTATGGGCTATATTGAGTGTTATCGTGTGACTTTACACACGCGCGCGATTATAAGCAGCGATTACACACGCGCGCGATTTCAAGCAGCGATGCAAGCGCGCATTTCACGAACGCGGGTTTACATCGATGCTAAAAACCGCCGTGTATAACCACTCCAAAATATGTAACCGACAGTCGCTGTTAGTGATCTTCTGACTTCCTTAACATCCTTTCCAATGTTACATCATCTTTAGTTATGATCGCAGTTCGACAAGTGAGGATGTATTGCAGTGCTTTTTATACATCACTATTGCGAATTGCAGCAATATGTTTTTGGAACCAATAGATAAACTTGTTGTATTTCTAGTAGCTGCTCTATTATTGATTCACACAAAGTCAAATGAAAAAATATTTTAATTTAAGACATTCTTGTTGGAAATGAAACTATTTTTTCGGATTTAAATCGCGTATATTTGTTTTTTACTGTTATTATCGGGGGAAAGGCTTTATATGCATACTGTAGACTAGGCTCTACTCTATGAGTAGAATCACTGGCTGAGTGAATAGATTTATAATTAGAATGTTAAGAAAACAGAAGATCTTGACATATGAAGATTATTGATTTGTAACCTAAAAGTGAAAATATGTAAAATGGTGAAATAAACCAAAGTTCTTAAGATGATCCCGGTTTATATTATTAGAAGTACCTCTCGCTACGCCTCCTGAGTTACCCCTCAGTACAATACCCTCGAGCCCGGGGAGGCTCGAGGGTTATGTGGGACTGACGCTCCGATGGAGGGCATACCCACTAAAAACCCCCGGCGCACCCTCTTGGCCGGGTGTTGTGGGCACCGTGGGATCCCGAGGATTCTACCACAACGATGCCCTCGGCCACCTTGGCTTCTGCCAAAGTTCCCGCGCTAAAG
Organism: Hyposmocoma kahamanoa; assembly: GCF_003589595.1. Taxonomy (NCBI): domain Eukaryota; kingdom Metazoa; phylum Arthropoda; class Insecta; order Lepidoptera; family Cosmopterigidae; genus Hyposmocoma; species Hyposmocoma kahamanoa. Next base: position 12,845 of record NW_020653538.1, on the reverse strand, counting down.
AGGGGAGGGTTGGACGCTTAACCCATCCCCTCAGACGACGAGTGAGACCGTGTAATGCGGGCAAGGGATCCCCGTCCCTTGTCTGCTGGCCTAGGGAATTAGACGAGCAGCGAACTGCACTCGCCTTCTTCCCCGCCGCCTGCGCCGGAGCGGGTTCGCGTCGACTGCGTCTTCGCGCACCCGTTCCGCGGTCTCCTTTTGCGAGATGACCTCCTCGCAAAAGAAGGCCACTGCCTCCCACGATTCCACGCCGCTTAGCATGGCAGATACCACGCTAGGCAGCGAGAGATCTCCCCCTATAGTCGCTACCAGAGTGCGGCGTTGCTCACTCTAGCGATTGCACACCTCTAGGGTGTGTTGTGCCGTATCGTCCGCATCGTCGCACTCATGGCAGGACGTTGAAGACTGTACCACCTCAGTTAACCGTGATCAAGGGACCTGCGAAACGTCGGTTTGTTTGAAAAAACAAATATACGCGATTTAAATCCGGAAAAATAGTTTCATTTCCTATGTGTAACAATCGCGAAAACCTAAGAACTCGATACATTCTTCTTGGTTTACTTAGTGTTTTTAGATTTGATACAGTTTTGTTGAAATATTCATCTTTGTTATTTCTTGTGATATTTGTAAAAATCTAAATGAATACTTACTCGTGAATTGTACTACTTGAAATTATGAAAAGTCAATGTCAAAGTCATAGTCAAAGATCATTTATTCCATAGGTAAAATGAATTTACACTTAGAAACGCCACATTTAAGTTACTGCTCGTTCATTACGCTGACTTCCCTGAGAAGAACAAGCAGGAAACTGTAGGGATTGCTCTTTTCAAATAAACTTAAATGCTGTGGAGTACACTTTGAATCAAATTTGTGTGGATTCTGGAGCCGTGTCGTCTTTCCATACATCTTTATCTAACACGTAGTCTTTAATTTTGTGATATAACTTTTCAATCAAAATATTTTTAATGTAGTTTTTAAACTTAGGAAATGATCATCTTAATATATGCTCCGGAATCTTATTGTAAAAACGTATACAGTTCCCCATAAAAGAGTCATTAACCTTGGTTAAACGAAATCGTGGTACCATGAGTTTGAACTTAGCTCTATGGTTAATATTATGGATATCTTCTAATATATATATAATATAGCTAATATTATGAATTTAAACATGTCTAAATAGAAATTGAAACAATGTGTTTTGCCTTGGATTTTTTTTTAGAAAAACTGCATCACGTGTCTGTGGAGACGGCGACGGGTGTACAATTGAATATTACTATAGTTTATTCAAGTTAGAGACCGAGTATAGGTTTCTCTCTTGCGCTCTTCTACATAAAAATAACAAGGACATAAGATTGAGGCACAAGGTTAAGTGGACGTTAAGAAGCGTTACAATAGTAAGGGTTCGTGCATAAAGGTTTTTAAAAAATAAAACAAAAATTTTCTTTATACTTATCTGTGATATTTTTTTTCAACAATCTCACATTTTACGCCAGTCTTTGTCTTATACTGAGTCACAGAGTAAGAAGATATCAGTCCATTAAGAAAGTTAAAGTCGCAGGTAAAAAGTCACAGATAATAACGATCAGCCGGAGAAGGAAAACAACGAAGCATCTTCAAAGAAAAGTAAGCATTTTTGACCACTGCACTTTAATTAATTTTGTACTTCAAGATATTAATGGTAACTACTGTTACCATTAATCCCAAACAGACATAAGACTGCAGTACTAATTAATATGTTTTAATTTTTTCTAATTTCCATTATTAATTAATAATAAATTTAACATAATACAAATTCATTCAATAAAATAATTTGTAAAACGTAATGTAGCGTAAATTGGAATATTTCTATGTACATTTAAAAATAAGCTATTTAATTATAAAATTTGTAACTATAGTCAAAAAATAAGGTGGTTTGCATTAATAATGACATAACTGGTTGAAGACTGTACCACCTCAGTCAACCGTGATCAAGGGACCTGCGAAACGTCGATCCAACATTACAACAAGGAAAAGCATATAAAATATTATATTTCTCCTATGTAAACCGATTTCGACAAGTAGTTTTAATTATATTTCTTGTATTGTGATAATATGTACATAGTCCCTGAGAAATACTCTGTTTTTTTTGTGATAAATTATATAAATTATATTTTCATCGCTTCTGAAAAAATACACATTTTGAATTAATACATTATTATAATAACAGTGCGATGTATAAATAGTAATTTAAGCTATTTCTTTTTGTAAAATCTTTATCGTTATTTTTATTGAAAGATCAAATTTTTGGAATCTTTCTAAGTTTTCACAACATCAGACTGATTATAGAAGCATTAGTATGAGCGAAACCATTATAAAAATCGAAATTATGTAATAAAGAATATGTTCCCGTTTTAGTCGCAATAGATCAGTTCTTTGTGAAAGTACTCTTTTTTATAATACCAAATGACAGAACGCACAAATCGCGCGCCTGGTGAAGAGCGACACGCCTATCCATAACAGTTCTAGTGCCGATGCGCGTTTCCATATTTGTATAACACAAATTTGTACATTAATAATGGAAAATAGAGATGAATATGCTGTAGGCGAAAAACGTGACACGTCGCGGCGTTTTGAATCTGCGCCAGTGTGAGTTTAACCTTTAACCACAAACATTGACTTACAAATAAATGGACGACGGGATACAAAAACCACGAAAAAAATGTCCCAAGTCAACCTATTTAAACGTAGTGACATGTAAAGGAATATGAAAAAGCTAAAACGTTGAATTTAAATTGTAATGTCATCGCAGTACTGTCTAATTTTGCTTGCTTCGCTGTCAGTCGAACAAACGAAGACTAAAGCGTCAATGACGCTCTGTATACGATTTTAACGCCCTATAAGTTCGGACACTTTTTAGCGCCGACCCGACGTCCACATAATTGTAAGTCAATGACCACAAAGATCTTAATGGCACTACCACTGCGCCCAATCATCCCGAGACAAGTCCCATGTGCCTGTAATTTCGCCACCTACCTATACCTACCTACTTCCTCCGTCAAGCAGTAATTTCAAATTACAAACTTGGGGGACTTGTCAACTTTATGTCCCAGGGTGACGGATGAGTGCTCCTCAGGTTTAAAGCTTTGAGTGATACTGCAACTGTACCATTTCACGACCATGTCATCCCGTAACTTGATCTCACAAAAAACTGGGATATCGTGCTCAAGAGACTGGTAACGTAAGGAAATAGCTGTCGGCTTTCTGATCGCCTTCAATGACTCGAATTGAAAACATCTTAGGTGTTTCGCTTGTAGCCCCAGGGACCTAAGGAAAGGCCCAAAGCTGTAGCACTGACTGACGTATTGGACTATTTTATGGTTTTTGGCTTCTTTCCGTCGACATGGGGTGACCACACAGATAGCATCACACCAGCTATTTGCCAATTTTTTTTATGGAAATACGAATCATACATTTAAATAAAGAACATTTTATTCGATTAATTATTCATATCTATGCTTTGGAACTATGATACAACAAACTGACAAACAAAGAATTACCTCAAATTTGTAATACCCCATAGGGAGAGATATAATCAAACGCTGTTAGTTTAACGACGCCTAAATGTAGAAAGACACCATCCAATTTTGGCGATACATACGCAAACTCGGCACAAATTGGCCAAAGATCTTATTCCGTCTTAATTACCCCCCAAGCGGTTGAAACCGCCAAAATACAGATTGAACCAGATTGAAGCAGATTTAACCGGTTCAGTGCAGTTCTAAGCGTTAATTAACCGCGTCATCTACCATCAATCATCGCTTTTCTACGCGTTTTCTACTACATTAATTTTTTATTTTTTAGTAATTTTTAATTATGTGGACATCTTATGAGATTCGGTAAAGAAAAAATGTCTGTTTAACGATTTTCGTGTTTTACAGTAGCATTACGATTGATCGAAGAGTCACTTCGACGATAGTTCAGTTGTACGATAGATCGTTTGATCGAGATCAGACATCATAGATAGTTCCATGCGTTCAAATTTGAAATTTCTATTTTTCTTAACGTGTATAATAACATTTTCGTAAATGAACTGTGATGCTTTAGTGACGCTAAGCTAAGAACATTAATATATGTCATCTTGAATAACTTCGGTGCCTAGATTTTAAATGACCCTAACTGCACGTTTTTGCAGAACAAAGATACTTTTTAATATCGGCGACATTACCCCAAAACAAAATCCCGCATTAAATTGTGAAAGTAGCAGAAGTAAACCAATCTAGCGTCGACATAGCTGGTAGAAGTGGCAGTGAGCTGGTCATATCTGTTGGAAAACCAAGACACAGCAAAGTCTAGGGCACCTTGACTAGATGGAGTGATGATCCGCGAAAGGCGATGTATATAGAGAATGCGACAACCTGAGAACCGGGCAAAATAGCGCATAATGGGAGAGGTCAACAATGGACAGCGATAGGCTGATAATGATGATCTCGTATGTGCGTTTTTGATACATGTAACATTCCCGTCCCTGACATCTCCAACGAGTCACGACTGACAGTTGGCAGGATGAACTGGAAAAGTTATATTTGCCTACTCACAGATGGCGAAGTTGAAAAACACAAAGATCTACTACAAGCACGTAGAAAAATAAGTAAGTCTACTGGCTCGTTCCGATCTTTGTACATTGATTTGTTTTTATCAGTTTGTAGATGTAATTTACCTCTAATATTTATTAAGATCAAATAGAAATATTTTCGAAACTCCGCCCTTAAACGTACAGTCTAAGTTTGTTTCAAACCAACTTACGTCCATAAAACTATACGTCCCCGACACTTTGCTTCGCACATTGGCCGAAGTTAGCGACATCGATCGACAAAACTCGATAAAGGTACAGATGAACTTGAAAGAACTACTTCAAACAGGTTGTAACTAGTTTAGAAAACTTTTGGATGTACACAAAAATCGTGACTTGTGATTCGGAAAGTTCTTTTGATACTTAGTTGTTGTTTTTATAGTATCGTATCCAAATTTATAAAACGAAATCCAAAGTAAGCCTCGTCAGTCTCCCACGTAGATTCAACACTTTTGCCTGCAGAATAATTTATCAACGGGAACTTGATTCTTATTAACATTTTATGTTTTTTTGAGCCATAATGTAATTCAGTACGTCTGTCTTACCAATTTCCTCCGGACTAATATGACGAAGGTGTTTTGAAATTAGATGTAAGGTATAATATTCCACGTAATGCCGGAACATGAAATGTAAAACATTCAGCCAAGTTCGTGTATCAAAACGTGATGTAGTACAATCTCAAATTATTTGATTTTAAATTCGAGACTTAATCGTGTATAAAAACATATTTTATTGAACTTGACGTTTCGGACGTATTGCAACGTCCATGGCCTCGAAGAGATTGAAGAGGTGGTGTCAACATGTCAACATGGTCTAGCCACGCGAGTTTTTCTAATTACCCGCACTTGGCCTTTATTATTTATTTGTGCACTAGGGTTGTCACTAGATCGACACACAACACTTATGATATCCGGCGACTTGTCGGGCAATATGTATGTAGTTGCAACGTGTTAGGCAACATGTCTGTAGTAGTTCCGAATTTAAAATTGAATAGTGTGTGAAAATCTGTGTAATCCCAAGTTCTACGTTCCATGCTAGTGCTTGTCCAGTCCTATCCTGTAGGAAAAAAATTTTTTTTTCGGATCTGAATCTTGTATATTTGTTTTTTAAACAAACCAACGTTTGAGCCCTTTACTGGTGACTGAGATGACATCAGTCAGACAAAGTCATCAACCAGTTACAATACAATACAATACAAAAATCCGTCATGTTTAATATTAATTAGTTCTATCAGTCAGTCGTGACCATGTGGCCCGTAAAGAGCAGTATCTTTTCATATTTGTAACAATCTCATTACTCCCACAAGTTCTGTTGTACGGTTCTAAATCGCGAAATCCTAAGAAGACCGAACACTCACAAAAAATTCCTTCGATCCGGCCGGATTCGAACTACTGCCTTCCAGCATACCGTGCCAGATGCTATACCAACAAAGCCACGGGACGAATCAGCGGTCCTCACGAATTTTTCTGTGTTTGTTATCGTGTCTTTGTATTTGGTTTTTCAACGTTTTTTTAGCCGTAGCGCCATCTATGAGAAATACTAAGTATTTCGTCACCCAGTTAGATACCTTTATAGCTACCAGCCCTGGCTAGAGATATTGCTATTCATTGTATTTAAATTTTTATTGAATTGATATTCAATTACTCCACTAGTTTGTTATAATTATTAATACATATTCCTAAGAACTTGATAAGAATAATCCTGCCTCCAATTTAGTTATCGACGAAAGAGGGTATCTCAGTGTTGGTCCCATTTGATTTTGAAGAAAATATCCTACCTATAAGGGTAGCTAATTAGGAGATAAAACAGGTTTATTGGATTTCAACCACTTTCCGTTAATTGATTTCAATAAAACTTGGCAAATAGATACATCTATTTCAGTTCCAAATCCACAAACTTTGGAACTTGTTTCTGTTTATAAAAAATGATGACATGAAAACTATAAAGTGTAATTAAAGAGACATTAACTTTAAAAAACGCTTTTGAAACTTTAAAAAATGCACTGATGGACTAAAATATGACATTCTTTTATATCGAATTTGATATTAATTTGTGGTAGCAACAAGGGAACACAAAATTTTAAGTAAATAATATGAAATTACTTGTTATGACTTCGAATGAAGATCGATCATTTGAAATGGAGGTTAAAGATTTACAATGAGTTATGAACAGGCAGATTAAAATAAAGATAAAGATAAATTTATTTCTGTGTAAAGATAAAGATAAAGATAAATTTATTTCTGTGTAAAATATTAACCTAAATACATACATAAATCTTATTAAATAACCTATTACTTACATATATGCGCCAAATTGTCGCAAACAATGAAATTATTTTATGTTTACATTACTTTAATTAAAGTTAGTAGCGCAAATTAATCTAGGTGATACCTAAACTAAGTAAAATTGTTTACTTGTGTCTTAGGTATCTAAATTGGTGATTATAGCATAACGGTTAGTCAACATATTTTGTTCAATAACAATAAATTACAATAATACATAAATCTTAATTATAATTATATTACTTAAAAACTGATATAAAATTTTCAGTGTCATTATAGTTAATTCTTTTTAACCAGTCTTGTACGGTTTTTTTTACATTGAAACTTATTCATAGGATATATAGATAGAGAACGATTTATTTTATTATACAAATAGCTACCAAGAAAGCAAAAGAATCTGTGGGAGTGTTCAGTTCGAAACCGTTCAGTTGAACAAACAATGTCTGATCGTCTTTTGCTGGTTTGGAGTGATGGGATATATGGTGTTAGTGAATGCTTTTTTATTACGGTTAGTAGTATGAATAGTTGGCGTATTGAAAGTACATCACATTTAGCAAGGAGTTCTGCTGTGGGAAAGCGAAAAGGTCGGAAAGTGCTAACTTTCAGAATGGCTCTTTGTGCTCTTTCTAAATTTAGCAAAGTATTTTTATGGGAGCCTCCCCAAGTCGTTATGCAGTATACAAACAGTGATTGACAAAGTGATAAATATACTGTTTTCAGTAGCTTTTCATTGGCGACATGTCTTAAATTTTTGAAAATATGTATTAATTTTCGTGCTCTAGCTGTAAGACTTTCGATATGGGCCTTGAAATTTAAATACTTATCAACTGTTATACCTAAATATTTAATGGTGTTTGTACTGCTTAGTTGAGGGCATTTACAAGTACTTTCAGATAGCGAGCCAAAACAGTTATGAGCTAATATTGTACATGAATTTAAAGTCGGTTGGGTGAGTGAGTTATAGGAAAACGTCATGTATTTAGTTTTTTCCGTATTTAGGGTCAGTAAGTTTTTTTTAAGCCAGTTATTGACAATGTCAAAGCCCCCTTGGGCTAATGTGAAACTGTCAGTCCAATTTTCAGCACTAAACAATAAAGCAGTGTCGTCAGCATAAGATATTATTTTACTATTGTTTGGTAGGGGGATGAGGCATAAATCATTAATAAAAATGAGGAAAAGCAATGGTCCTACGATGCTGCCTTGCGGGATGCCATATTCGACGGTCAGTTCCTCACTTACAGTGTCACCTATCTTAACGCGTTGAGTCCTGTCAGTTAAATAACTTTTTAGAAGATTATGTGCATGTCCTCTTATTCCTAAGCTGTATAATTTTTCAAGGAGAATTGGAATTGAGACTGTATCAAAAGCCTTTGCGAGGTCTAGGAATATAGCTAAGCACTTTTTTTTTGAGTCTGTATTTCTTACAATGTAGTCTGTTAGCTCATGCACTGCATCATCAGTCGATTTGTTAGTTCTGAAGCCGTATTGTGTAGGTGCCAGTAGTCTGTTCTTTTCTAAGTACTTTATTAGCCTGTTATAGATAAGTCTTTCTAGGATTTTAGAAATAGACGGTAGTATGGCAATGGGGCGATAGTTATTAAAGCAACTCTTATCTCCATTTTTATGGACCGGTCTGATAAGGGCCTTTTTTAAAATATGGGAAAATATTCCTTTTAAAAAGCACTGGTTGAATAAATATGTAAGTGGAGGTATTAAATGTTGCTTGAATGTCTTAATGAATGAACAGGGTATTTCGTCAATTCCAGTTGCACAGTCATTTCTCAATGTCATAATAATTTTTTCTACTTCAGATTCGTCAGTATCAAATAGGGCAAAAGAATGCGAAATAGCCATGCAGGAATGACGCTGGGTGTGACAGTGATAATTATTGTTGTGAAGTTTCGCCTTTTCCGCTAAATTTCGACCAATGTTAGCAAAGAAATTATTTGCGGAATTAACTAAACTTGCTGCGGTAATTGTATTTGCAATCAGCTGATGTGCTGACGAATTAATGTTATTCGTGTTAGTAATATTTTTGATGACTTTCCATAATTTTTTCTTGTTTTGACCTGCATTTTGTATTTCTGTCTGTTCATATTTGCGTTTTAATTTCTTAAGTAGATTGTTACAATAATTACGGTATCTAAAATAAGTTATTTTGAGAACTTCATTTTCTGGGTTTTTCGTAAATTTTTTATGAAGTTTACCACGATGCCTTATACAGCGTAAAAGTCCCGAAGTAATCCATGGTTTAATAATTTTATTTCGTCGAGATATCAATATGGTACGTGTATTTCTGTCAATAATGTTTGTTAAGGACGAAATAAGATACTCCGTTGATACATTTACGTCGTCTGTACCGTAAATAGGCGTTAAGTCTAAGTTGTCTAGGTCATGCACCACGCCGTCATTTTGCAGAGTGGTGTGTTTTGTGATAACATTAGACTTATTATAACATTTTTGCAGACACAACAATACAGAGTTGTGGTCAGTTACGGAAGAATTTAATACTAAAGTTTTCACGGGTGTTTTATTTTTGGCTAGTATATGGTCCAGACAGTTTTTATTTCTGGTTGGAAGAAAATGGGTCGGTAAATAGCCGAAACAGGCTGCAAATGTTAAATATTCGTATGAATTATGATCGATGTTTCCCGACTTAATGTCTATGTTTAAATCACCGATCACATATACATTTTTAAATGAGGTTAAATTTCGTAAAATAATAGCAAGTGATTCTAAAAAGTTAGTAATGTTATGATAAGAGGGAGAACGGTAAATGGCCACTATCGCGGTATCGTTTCCAATCTTCGTAATGAGGCAGTTACCATCTACAATGGCGGGTTCCTCTGTTATAATATTAGTAATTGTTTTTTTAATATATAAAATAACACCATCATTTTGTAAAATATTAGTTTTTTTAGTAGAATAAGTGTCATATCCAGCTAGTTGGGGAGTGGAGAAAAATATGATAATTACGACGCAAACTATGTTTTTTAAATACTGTTTTGACTGTTATTTGGCTCCTACGTCGACTAAACCGTCTGTAGTGGTGACATATTAAATCATTGATACAAAGATCAAACAAATATAAATGAAAATTCCTTTCATCCAACTGTACTCGAACCAGCGTCTGTTGCCTCAACGTGGCTACTATTAACTTCTGGTTAAGGTTAAGGTCGGCTGTCAGTTTTCTATATCTTTCTTTATCCAGAGCTAGCCTGAACAGTTATTCCACTTCTTGATGTTACGAAGCCATGACATTTTCTTTCTTCCAACCTTCCGTTTCTCGGCTACTTTGCTCATCATTATAGTGTGCAAAAGATGATATCTGTTATGTCGCAGTACATGATACAAATAGACAACCTTCCGCTGCTTGACAGTGCGTACCAACTCCACTTTTTTTTATGTAAAGAAGGAGGTAAATCAGTAGACGAGCCACTTGATAGGAGGTAGTCATCGTCGCCCATGGACATTTGCAACATCAGATGAGCTGTCTATGCGTTGCCAGCCTTTGAGAGCTCTGTAAACACGCTTTTCGAAGAATCTCACGTCATAGCGCAAAGGAAATTCTGCAGGAAGAAGATCATTCCGCATCTTGCAGGTTCGAGGAAGGAACGAACGAGATGCCTGCGTGGTCTTACAATGTCAGGCATCCAAGATGTGGGGATGGACTCTACTGTTTTGCGATGTACGATGATAGAAACGAGACGGAGACATCAGTTCCAAAAAGTTCCTAAGAGCACTCCCCATTATAAAGACAGGAAAACAAACACAGAGAACCAACGTCTCTCCGTAGGTTAAGGGACTCCATACCGTCTGTGAGTTTAGGATTATCGACAATACGAACAACCCTACGTTGGATGCCACCTTCTTCACCATACGTTTAAGGACCTCGACATTCGTGACTTTGTCCGTCCAACTGATGCGGGACATACTACAACAGCACTACATTTCGAACGTTTCAAGTGTCTTCCCGAGGTCTTCATTTATGGACCTGGATTCGCATCCATAAAGAGCACTGCAAGACTCTAGTGCGGAGTGTAATAGATAGCTGTCGCCTGCTTAAAACTTTCCTCATTGTTTCAGAGGAAGAAAGTTATTAACACTTAGCAATAATAACATTCATCTAAGTATCATGGCAGTAAGAATATTATAATTTTCAATAAACATATTGCATGTTAAATTATATTTTTATTTTAATATTCAGGTCTCCCATCGATCTTTCTTGGAGACCTATGTAGAAAATTTCTGCCTCTAACAAAAGCCTCTTTCTATTTGGTATCCTAATCGTGCTGTTAATCACCTTAAGGCGAGGTATTGGAACGTTCAGGAACGTTTGAACGTTAACGCAAGCTTAGATTTTAGGCGAGGTGTGGGCCGCCTCTTACATCCCGCAAGCTACGCGCTTTAAATTAATATGAATAAAATACACACATCAAAAAAAGTTTGCGATCAATAGCATAAGCTCCTATAATTCTTTAAATTTAACTTTATCAAGAAAAAATCTATGTTGTATGCTTTCTTTAAATAGGAATACCCTGTTTGAAATTAAAATATAAAACTATTTTTTATTATTTATTTAAAAAAATTGAGCCATTAATCATAATGTAATAGTGATAGAAATTTCATAGAAAGAAAAAGACTGTTTAATTAAACTTAAACAACAATTTATTATTAAAAGGTGTGAATTCAATATAAAATAACTCCTCCCCTGGCTCGAATACATGCGAAGATCCTCCTGGGCATGCTGAGGATCAAGTTATCCAGCATTTCCTGGGGTAACCTATCCCATTCTTCAATAGCGGCTTCCCTGAGCTCTGGAACTGTCTGGGGACGTGGCTCACGGTTCCATACTGCTCGTTTAAGAGCATCCCATGCGTGTTCTATTGGGTTTAAGTCGGGCGAGCCGGCAGGCCAGTCTAATCGTGTGATATCGTATTCTTGAAGAGGAGCATTGACTCGTTGAGCTCAATGCGCCCGCATTATCATCGACCAGTACAAATTGGTGCCCATGGTTTACTCGGAATGGTCTGACGATATCATCAATAGCAAGTGCTTTGTACATGTCTGCTGTCATGAAGCCCCGATACGGAATCAAAGGCGTTCTAGCTCCAATCATAATGCCACCCCAAAAGGACACCGATTTTCCGCCTTGCTGAACTGTTCCAGTGGCAGTTCTTTGTCTTTCACGGTCGCCTGGTCTTCTCCAGACACGGACACGTCGGTTATCTGGATGAGTGCTGATTCGGGATTCGTCAACGAAGAGACAGTTTTGCCAAATGTTTTCGTCCTCACCTTCTTCATTTTGCCGAAGTCTAGCCCACTGCAATCTTCGTTGTTGACGTTGCCGGGAATTGAGCGGAGCTCGCCAAGACCTCCGTGCTCGTAATCCAGCCTGGTGCAAGCAATTGCGAACGGTCTGCGTGCTAACTTCAAGCCCAGAGGCGGCCCTGACTTCTGCTTTTATTTTAGTGGCGTTGATTGTTGGATCACGGGCTGCCAGCAATCTAATATAGCGCTTTTGGGCAGCTGTCAAAACAGTTGGGCGACCGCTGCGGGGTCGGTCAGCTAAATTCCCCATTCCGTGATACCTCTGCAACGTAGCCACGACACAGGATTGGGATATAGCAAGTCTGCGCTATTACTCTATTACTCTCGTGGTGTATCCTTCTTCCCTCAAAGTTACTATTCTAGCTCGTAAAACCTCAGATAATCCTCTTGGCATTTTTTCAATCACAACTTTCCGCGAAAAATATCTTGAATCGCTTATAATTGACTAAATCAGATTTCTGAATGAGCGTAAGCTAGGACTGAAAGCCTTTTTATATGAAAAAACAATTGAACGGGGTCATTGTTTTATGTTCTAATTTATTTTTAAATAAAGAATCTAAAAAGAAGAAAAAATCATAATATAATCTACAGTAACAAAAAAGATTTCAGTTTTTCGAAGTGAT
>NW_020653537.1:0-21298 GCF_003589595.1 Hyposmocoma kahamanoa | reverse complement strand
AAGTGGAAGAAAACATGGCGCCTATGGTCTAATTTTGTCGTCATTTTGTTTTGTGTTGTGATTTACTGTGCTCATCGTGACGGATTTGTATAAATACGATATGGCTAAGTCTTATTTTATTATCTAGTCATCAAACTACATAATTCACAATAACTATTTGTTTTATCCTGGTCTATTTGCGGTTTAAATAGCTATACCCGTGCGCGTGTTATTTTCCATTCCATATACATTTTTGCTCGTTATTTTATTCTAAAATGTCTCACAGATGCGCTATTCCGGGGTGTAGTAGTCGACGAAAGGATTTTAAACTTTTTCTTGCTCCATACACCGATAAAACACGATGGGAGGCATGGAAGAAAGCATGCCCATTTTTGGAAAACTATGACCGTGAACCAATGAAACTTCAAAATTGTCGATTCTGCCCTAAACATTTTTATCCTGAACATATAAATGAACAAAATAAACTGACAAAAGATGCGATACCTATATTGCATTTAACTCCCACTGACGATCTGTCTTATGATATTAGTAATCCGAGTGTGTCTTTACCATCTAGTTTTTTAATTGATTCTCAGGCAGGTAATGTGCAATCACATGGTGTCGACCCCGGGCCCTCTGGTATACAACCTTTTTTAATTGATTCTCAGGCAGATAATGTTCAATCACATGGTGTCGACCCCGGGACCTCTGGTATTCAACCTTTTTTAATTGATTCTCAGGCAGATAATGTGCAATCACATGGTGTCGACCCCGGGCCCTCTAGTATACAACCTTCATTGTTTTCTCATGAATGTGTTACACAAGATTCTCACACTGTCCTGACTACCCCAGTTCGTACACATTCTAAAGTGGTCCGTAGTCGTAGACATGATATAGTTAGGAGAGTGCGCTTATTGCCATCGGAAGTAACACCCCGGAAAGAAATTTTGCGTGATAACAATAAAATGTTAAAATCTAAGATACGCTTGTGGAAAAGTAAGTACTATAACATAAAGCGCAAATCCAATCTAATTAGTTGTCCTAAAACATTACAATTCATCAAAAAATATAAATCTTTGAACAAGTTTGGAAAGCTTTTAATAGATTCACAGCTCCGTTTAACAGGTGTGAAACCTCACGGCCGCAGATACACCAGTGATGAAAAAATATTTTCACTTTCTTTATCAAAGTTAAGTCCAAAATGTTATGCTCATTTGAGAATTTTTTTTATTCTACCATCCAAGTCCACGCTAAATTCATTGTTGACTAATGTCCCGTTGCGACCTGGAGTCAATGATTTTATTTTTCAACATTTGGCTGATGCTGCCTTAGGCAAGTCAGAGAAAGATAAACAATGTGTTTTACTTTTTGATGAAATGGCCATTAATAAAAATTTACATTTTAATTTTCACACTGGGGTAATTGAGGGATTTGAAGATCTTGGCTCTGGACAAAGGAGTTCCAATGTAGCAGACAAGGCATTAGTATTTATGTTACGTGGCCTGTTTAGTAGATGGAAATTTCCAGTTGCCTTTTATTTTGCTAGAGATGGAGTTAAAACATTTACCTTAAAGAACATTGTTAAAGAAATAATTATTGCTGTTTTCAAAACTGGTTTTTGTGTACGAGCCACTGTGAGTGATCAAGGCTCGGCCAATGTTGCAACCATAAAATCATTGACAGCAGATACTCATGCTGAATTATTACAAAACAATAGCACTGATCCAAATAACATATTCTATAAGATTAATAACAATGTGATCTACCATATTTTTGATGTGCCACATTTATTAAAATGTTTTCGTAACAATTTCCAGAAAAAGGATCTCCTACTTGACGGACAACGAGCACGAGCCCAATGGAACTTCTTGGAGCAGCTGTACAGAGTGGACGGCAGGGCAGGGAAAGCCCGCTCCATTAAACTGACTGACAAGCATCTTAATCCTCAATCATATGACAAGATGAAGGTAAATTATTAAGATTTTAGTAGATAATTTGCTTTTTTTCAAAACTAAGGGTCTTTTAGTACAAAGTCATATCTTACTTACTTTTTAAATTGTTTGGATTCCTATAATAAATGGCGTGGACGGGTGCAGTTTGTAATATATAACAAATGACATATTTTTAGTTAATATAATGTTCAACAGATATAATTAATTTATGGTATACAGACATTTGACATATTCTTGCATGATATAAAGATCATGGGGTATAATATACAATTGATATAACAAATTTCAATCTAATATACCTATGTCATAATGTTCATTTTATATAAACACTTCAGATATAACATTTACTGAGTATAATGTATTATTAATATAATTCCGGTGGTGTTCAGGTGCAATGGAAAATGAACCTAATTTGTTTGCATTTCCTAGTTGGTTCGACCTCCTCCTGTGCGTTTAGGTTAGGTTAGTATATGATAAAGCTGCCAGAACCGAATTTGTTTGCATTTGCTAGTTGGTACGACCTTCTCCTGTGGGCTTAGGTTACGTTAGTATATGATAAAGCTGCGCGAGCTGAAAGAACGCAGCGAGCGTGCCGCGGCAGTGGCAGACAAGTGCCAGAACAGAATTTGTTTGCATTTGCTAGTTAGTTCGACCTCCTCCTGTGAGTTTAGGTTAGGTTAGCAATAGTATATGCAACTAAATATTCTATTTAAAGTTTTAATAAATATATTTTTTAACACAAAAAGCACTTAAAGCAATACAAACACAATTGTATTTTGCGATTGTATATTTATTTAAATAAAAATTCTTATCAATATAATATAGGGTGCTTCAACTATTCCTAAAACGAAATATTGTGTTATATTATTTAATACATTATACTGGTACTTCTTATACCATTTGTTTTTTATATCACTTAATCATTATATGTAATGTTTGTTATACTGAAGGTTCATTATACACATTGAAATTATGCCTTTTTTTGTTATATCTTTTGTTGTATATATACAGTGAGTGCTTATATCCTTAGAAATTATATCAAAGGTTGTTATACAAAGCGAAAATAGATTATTTGTTGTTATAGCTTCCATTACACACTCGGCGTGGACTACATTGTGCTAGTAATGATATCGAAATCCATCCTTCTATCGCAGGTTTAGAATCCACACGTCCTACTGCTACAGAATTAAGGGAGTTAATTTACCTAAAGTTTGAGTTAGGAGGTGTGTTAGAAGGTAAGATGGCGGGCACGATTATTCACATAATGGCAAGTTGGGTCTCATTTTCGAGGTATTTGGGGCTGCTCATTACGAATATGGCACTCATTACTAAATACAAGATGGCGGGCACGACTTTTCAAATAATGGCAAGTTGGGTATCGTTTTCGAGGATTTGGAGGTGCTCATTATGAATATAGCATTTATTTCTTAATCCAAGATGGCGGACACGACTTTTCAAGTAAATGCAATATGGGTATCATTTTCGAGGTATTTCGAGGTGCTCATTACGAATATGGCACTCATTTCTAAATCCAAGATGGCGGGCACGAGTTTTCAAATAATGGCAAGTTGGGTATCGTTTTCAAGGTATTTTGGGGTGCTCATTACAAATATGGCACTCATTTCTAAATCCAAGATGGCGGACACGATTTTGAGTGAGTGGGTGGGTGAGGGGGTGGGTGAGCCCACTATCTAACCCAGCGCTAACCCACCCCCTAATCCATATTCGTAATGACACTTTTATTCGGTAGTTTCGGTTTTAATTGTTGGTTTCAATTGTTTCTTCGAACAACTAAAATAAAATAATTGCAATTAAAATCAATTCTATTGAAATCAACTGCAATTAAAATCAATTGCAATCAAATCAATTGCGACACGTCGCAATTGCAATTGATTTCAATTGAATTGATTTTTTAATCTGATTGAATTTCAGATTGAAATATAATTGATTAACGCCCAACACTGCCTGGGAAGATATGTGTCTGAAATAAAACCGACATTGTTGAGCAGTTCTAGCATTTCCAGTTATATTAAATAACAAAATGGTAAAAACAAGATGTCAAACAATAGAAAACGCTATTTGATAACGGCAATAGTTTCTATTGTTTATCTTATCTTGTTTTCGTACTGTGTGAAAGAGGTAGCAGTTACTGCTTTTTATGCTGTATGAAAGAGAAAGAAGTTACTTCTTTGTAGAACCGCTGTAGAGAGAGCGTACGACGGAGACGAATGAGACAACTCGATGCTTGATTAACACTGCATATAATAAGTAATAACATAGATGGTGCTTAACAAGAACAATTCTTATACTACACTTTCCCTGTTACAAAAATAAAATAAAATTTATATAATTTCTATTTTATTTCTATCGTTATACAAAACAAATACTTATACATATATTTTCTTATAGCATAGTTACAAAGGGTAATATAGTTAGTTACATTTTATTTTGTTTAGTAGTCAAAAAGCAATATATTATTTTTATTAATTTTATAATAATAGTTATTATTTTGCATACAATAAGGTACTTAAATTAATTATGTGGGTACCTACTTTACTTATGTATTTTACATAATATAAGGTTTTGTGCGATTTTTGTGGACTATTTCTTCCTTATTATTTATCATTACATCCTAAATCTTCATTAATTAAAAATGGACCCGAATATGTACTATCTATTTTGTTGCCTGTTTCATTTTTAAGTAGCAGATAATTACCTTTAGTGTACGTCTCTGGATTAACATATACGTCATAGGCCTTCTTCCGTTTTAACTTATTTCCTAATAAGTTTTTCCTTGCATCGTGCTGTGCAACCTGTAATCTATATTTTAATGTATGTGGATAACATCGTAGTTATATAAAGGATCTATACCGGAATTTAAATTGTTCGGCAATTTGCACGACTTTCCGAATACCAGTTCATGCGGCGTGTACCTTGTCTCTGTATGTACCGTATTATTGTACGCGAAGCACCAGAACGACAGCCAGCTGCTCCACGAACATGTTCGGTTAAGGCAATTAATACGTAAATACGCACCTATAGTCTTATGTGTATTCTCGAGCGCTCCTATGGACTGGTGGTGGTACGCTGTTGAAGTAAGCTTCTTAATTTTTAATAGTTTACAAACTTCGTCCATTGTAAATGATTATCACTAGTAACAGGTTTCTTACCACGGTATAACTTCTTTTTATTTTCCCGATATTTCTTCGTTCGATATTTATTCGTCCATTGTGTTTCAAATAAATTCAGATCCACGATCTGTTGCAATTTCCCTGGGTATGCCAAAACGCAAAATAAAATTATTTACAAAAGCAGATGCAACCGATTTAGCATCTTTTGTGTGTAGCGGATATGCCTCTATGAACTTTGATAGTTCGCACTGTAACGTGAGAAAGTAAGAATGACCGGCAAAAAAAATTATCTGTAGGCAGAGGACCAAATATGTCTAAATAAATCTTTTCAAATGCATAACTTGACGTACTGGTTATTTCCATAAAATAAAAGGCTGTTTAGGGTGTAATTAAATCCCGACATAGCAATCGTAATCATTCTAGAAAACGCATTGGGACTAGTTTTTAGTCCCATTGGTAATCTAGTCATTTGATATTGATTTTTGGTTGTTGTGAATGCATTGTATTGTCGACTGTTTTTATTTAATTTTATTTGATAAAATCCTTGATAGAGAGCTAAAGTAGTGAAATACATTGCACCAGATAACGAGTCTAGAATGTCTGAAATATTTGGCAGAGGAAACTTGTCATCTTGAACTTTTTCATTTAATTTTCTGTAGTCAATTACTACACGCCATTTTTTAATACCCGTTGAATCTAGCTTTTTAGGTACTAGTAACAATGGACTCGACCAGGCACTCCTACATTCCTCTATTATTCCATCGGCTTGCATACTTTTTATTTCTTTATCTATTTCCGATTTTTGACTTTGTGGTAAACGATACGGCTTTACGTAAACAGGAGTAGTATGTGGCTTTAATTCAATAGTATGGTCGTATAATGAAATCGTTGTCAATTTATCTCCTGGTACGTGAAAGACGTCTGGAAATTTGGCACAAATGTTTTCAATAGACTTTTGTTCTTCCTCATTTAGATTTTCAAATTTTAGTAAAGAAAACAAAGACTTAACCCTCTCTGCGTTCATATTCGACTTATTAAAGTTACATAAATAATAATCACTTAACTTAGAAACATTTAAATTAAAATAATTCAAAATTACATCCTCATTTCGTGTATTCATTATTTTAAAAGGTACCTTACCATTATGCGGCTGTACTATAATGTTAGCAATGTATACTCCGTGACATAATTCTTGAGAACTAATGACACATTCCTGTTTTAACTTCGTGTCCACATAATGAATTGATTCGCTTCTTGCTAGAATTGTTAAATATGAACTATCTTGTTTCAAGTAAGTAATGGGTAATGTGACAGGTCTCTCTAAATTACAAATTCTTAATTCATTTAATTCGAAGTCTACAACTGCTTTGTACTTTGTTAAAAAATCTAGCCCTAAAATTCCATCAGTTTTGAATGGCATTTTATCAAATACATAAAATTTATGTTTTATAGTGTAGGTATCAATTTTGAGCTGTAAATAAATATATCCTTCTGACTGTACGCTTCCACCAACGCCGTTGACCTAAAGTTTTTCTTTGTGGAATGGAATGCGTAAACATTTTACTCTATCGTGCTTGACAACTGAAATCGAAGCGCCGGTGTCGATTAGCCATTCGCTTTTGTTGTGTTCATGCCTGTCCAAATTAATACATACTTTACATAAGCTGTTGCACATAAATACATAGTCATACTCGAAAAAAATGATTCAAATGTGACGCGTTTGCTTGCTCTGATTCATCACGGTCACGTTACGTTGCCATGCAGGGGTCACCTGTCGTGGATATAAAGTTCACATTCCTATGGGATAATTGACGGCGATTGCCCTGATACCTACCCCTGTACGAGTTTCCACGAGAAAACACTCTTGGGTTTCTTGGGTGATAAGAGTTCTGTGGCCGTCTGTAATAATAATTTGGTGTATTTACCTTTACGGCGGACTGCCCTCGCGCGTATCCTCTGTGTCCTCCGCGCGCTTTCGCTGCTCGGTGGGGGGGGTGTAAATCCACGGGGTTGAGCGGACATGCCCATTACATACGCTGAGGAAATTGTCGTGATCTCTTCATCTTGCGCTGCTTGAATAGCGTCTTTTAGTGTATTAAAATCACGCGCTGCAATTATTGTACTTGTTCTACGGTTTCTAAGCCCGTCGGCAAACCGTTTAATTGCGTAATTTTCGTTTAACGGGCGCAGAACATTATAATGATCAGAATTTCCGTCCGATTGGGTAATAGTTGAATCCGCGAACAATTCAGAAATTTCCTTGCCAAAATCAGCAACAGCGTTCATTTTGCTTACATGTTTGAAGTTTCTTTTGTATAGCCGATGCTGATTTTCTTGGTAATAATTGTTTGCACACATCGGTCAGTAATTCTGATATATTCTCGTATTTACTAGATAATTTTAGCTTACCCGATTGAGACAGCCTGGTTTTTAAAATAAAAGAAATTAATTTTTTATTCGATTCGTTATCTAAGGTAGTAGCATAGTACTCAATACTATCAATTAATTCTTTCGTATTTTCTTCTTTGTCAGTCATGACTGGCAGAAGTCTTAACGCGACCTTCAGATCGAACGTTGCCATTTTTAATATTATTTCTTTACTTTCTTTTTTTATATTGCAAAGATTCTTTACCTCACTGTACAATAACTTTAAGTGCAGTGAGGTATCCTGACAATATTTATCAATTAAAATTTTTTCTTGTTTACTTTTTAAATGATATACCTTAGTAATAGCATCTATATAAGTATTATATTGTTCTAATAATTCGTTTGCCTCTACAATTTCGTTTCAATTATTTTTCCACATCGTCTTTTAGGTCCAATTTTAATTAAGTAGGTTCTAACAATTGACTTACAATTATATGGACGTCGGGTCCGCGCTAAAAAGTGTCCGCACTTCTAAGGCGCTAAAATCGTATACAGAGCGCGACACTCCGCTTTAGTCTTCATTTGTTCTACTGACAGCGCGATACTGCGATGACATTACAATTTAAATTTCGAATAGGTTGACTTGGGACATTTTTTTCGTGGTTTTTGTATTAGACCCGTCGTCCATTTATTTGTAAGTCAATGGTTCTAACCATTGAAAGTTCTTCATTTAAATTTTCCAGATATTCTGACATACATAAAATCGCACTTACCTATATTTTGATACTATTCATATTATATACTTAAAGTCTATAATGTACGTATTATAATGTAGTATAACTGTTTAATAAAAAAAAATTTTTTTTTCGCACTTAAATTTTCATAATTTTCACCACACTTACACTGATATTGAATGGGGTTTTCACTCACTAGTACACTGGTTTATCAAAGCAATTTGCTTCGTGACAGGAACATCTTGCGACTCAGGTTTCTTCATAAGGAATCGGGGTCGTCATCGTTACAAGGAATGCTCGCTCCTTTTTACATTTTGTTTAACCGTATTATACCTGCATCAACGCCTCGCTGCACTCTTTTATTGAAGCACTTCACACAATACCGGATCATAACGATAGCTCCAACCATTAACAGTATTATAATAATTGCCACCATGGACCACGAAATGATTCCAACATTGGTCACGATATGATTGTTTCTAATTTGGTTGTTAACACCGACTTGTGCGGTGACTTCCGGTTTTTCAGGTATTTTTGAGTTACACATTTTTTGCACTAAAATTTACGTCCACGTAAACGTCACGTTTACGTCCGTGTGAGCTAAGTGTCGATTAGAATAAATAATATACATTTTAAGTCCGTTGAGCCAAACTGTAACCGGGAACTAGCTATATCCCAAAAATGGCAGAGTCGCCATGTAGGGAGAGCGTAAGACGGAAACGAATGAGACAACTCGATGCTTGATTAAAACTGCCTATAATAAATTATAACATAGATGTAAATACATGGTGCTTAACAATAACAATTCTTATACTACACCGCCAAGATTTAATAAAGGCAAAGGTGTCTATTGTTTGTTTTATAACTTGTTCTCGTACGTGTGAAAGAATCTTCTACAGCGAAATATGTGTGCAAAGTGGAAAGTTGTCTTGGATTTTTTTTTGTAAAAACCTATGTAAACGCAACTATATTATTTTTTGAGATAATAATATGTAGTAAATTTTCAATAGGAAATAATTTGTCGCAAATGTACTAGTACAATCTTTTGCAGTACGCACCTATAGAAACACAACTATTATAATATTTTTTTTGAAACATTTTTATAAATAATACGCCTTTTCAAATATAATCACCGAGAAGTTCCGGGATTTATAGAAGGGAATGTCCACATTATTTTTTACGTTTAATCGAAGCTTAAGTTATTTAACTACCTCAATTCCGATCGCTGGTAACACCACTGTCTACATTAACCATACCAATTACTTGTTCTCCAGCTAGGGATTTTCCTGTACTATGAGTACTGAGCAAAGAAAACCACTCAGGACTAGTATCCTTTACCCAGAACACCCAGGCTGGAACCACCATTATATCTTCATTAATACACAAAGTTGACACACGGGAGTTCTTTTCTTGGTTTCTGCATAACTTTCTCTATCGAATAGGCGAATAAAAAAAGCAAGTCCATTTTTCAGGTCAAAATACACTGCGACGGTTTCATTGATGTGTCGGGTTTTACGTTTTGAAATGGTATTATCTTGAATTTTACGTATTTTATGTGCTGCAGATATGTTGTTATAAAAACAAATCCTTAGTGAAAATTTAGTTTTCAGCATGAGATTGAATCCAAAAGACTTTAATTAAGAAGAAAAATTTATTGAAATGCACAATTAAAAGATTGTCCTTACCTGTCAATGAAATTAAAATGAATAAAGATAATGAAGAAAAATAGTTATGTTCCTATTTTAGAAAAGTTATATGTAAATATTTTAATTTTTTCTAGAATAGGAACTATATAAGTATTAATTATGTTTTTATTTTATGACCTTAATAAAAAACAATCTGAATTTCACTTTTCAGGTCAAACTAGCAGCTCAGGTTTTCAGCAGACAGGTGGCCACGTCTCTGGATCTATACATGAAGTCACTACTTTTTGTACAAGAAGAACACGGATATGCTGTACCTGGAGTGGACATTGAAAATGGTTTGTTCACAGCAGAACTTTTGCTATTTATGAATGATTTGTTCGATAGTCTGAATTGTTTTGGCCATACTCGCGGTAAATTGCAACAAGCTTTGACATTAAATTCCGAACACTTTTCTTTCTGGAATAATGCTGTGAAGAAAATAAATTCAATGAGATTTGATGCCTCAGATCCTAGGGAAAGTAACCCTATTAGCCTTAAACATTTTGTACACGACATTAAAAGCATTAAGCATTTATGGACTGATTTGTCTAGATTAGAGGGAGTGAAATTCTTAAATCTGAGACGTTTAAATCAAGATCCACTTGAAAATTTTTTTGGGCAGATTAGAGCTCATGGTGGTTTCAATACCAATCCGGATTGCACCCACTTTATCTCAGCCTACAAAACGTTGTTGATCAATAACATCTCATCTGGAAAATCATTATACACAAACTGCGCCACTGATGATGATGCAATGTTAGGAACTTTGACAAATTTGGTACAACGTAACAGACAGACAGTCTCTAACAATATCGATTCCGAGGTAATTGTGATTAATTGTGAATTAATAGACTCTATCCCATAAGAAAATGTTATGCAAACCAATAGTGTGTCATACATCGCTGGTGCAATTTGTCGCTGCCTGTTGCCTAAATTGCAGTGTGTTGACTGCGACCTTTGTAAAGATGCATTGTTGTCTACAGATGTTCAACCGTTTCACACGTTAATTGCTAATCGAGAATATAATTTAGAAAAACAAACACTCTATTATCCTTCAAAAAACATTAGTTCATTATTATGGGAGAGTATTTACTTAATCGATAAATTTTTGCCACAAATTTGCTATGTTTACGTTTACCCAGAATTACTCTCAATTTTGCAGAAAAATACTAATACAGCTTGGTTTACCTGCTCGCGACACAAGAAAAATTTTTTAACTGCTTTTTTCCTTTACGTTATAAAAATGCAAGGTAGACAATGGTGCATCAATTTTAATAGAAGAATACACAATGTTGATTCGAGACCAAAGGCAGCAGAAACGGAAAACTTGATCCAAAGTAAAGGTTTAAGTTATAGATCAACTAGATTGCGCAGTTCTTAATTTCTATTTAATTATTTTTATATTTGTTGTTTATTTTATTGTTATCAAGTTTGCCATTTCGTTGATTATAGTACTTGATTTTGTTATCTCAAGATTGTCGTAAAACTCAATGATAAATGTTTTCACTCGAAGCGACACAACTTTTTTCATTTTATTTTTTGTTCGACTTTGAGAGTAGTAGAGTCTTTGCAGTTCCATTGTTGCTGCCCATTCCGTCCCTAGAGTTTTCCTTTTGTGTTCTATAGGTTTATGTTGATTGTTGTGATTAGTTTAGTACTATTTAATTATAATTGTTATTAGCTCGACTTGACTGATGTAATTTATTAATTATTAATTTAAATGGTATGTAAGCATACATAGGTTAAGGATAAGTCTAAATTGTAAATATATATAGAATAGCTACAAAGTAAGTCGGTAGCTTTTAATGTCTCCTTATTCTCTTGTATAAATGATAGCCAGGCAAATATACTAGACCTCACTATAAAGACTCAGCCTTGTAAATATGTATAGAATCACAAAGTAAGTAGGTAGTTATTAATGTACTCTTATTCTCTTGTATTAATGATAGCTAGGCAAACATAGAAGACCAGACTTTGAAGTCTTAATATTGTAAATATGTATACAATAGTTACTAAGTCACAAAGCAAGTCGGTAGTTTTTAACGTTCTCTTATTCTCTTGTATAAATGATAGGCAAACATACTAGATCTGACTTTAGAGTCTTAAGTTTTAACTGTATATAGAATAATTACTGAGTTCCAAAGTGGGTAGGTACTTTTTAACGTCCTCTTATTATATTGTATAAATGATAGCCAGGCAAACATACTAGATCTGAGTTTAAAGTCTTAAGTTTTAACTGTATATAGAATAGTTACCGAGTTTCAAAGTGGGTAGGTAGTTTTTAACGTCCTCTTATTATCTTGTATAAATGATAGCCAGGCACACATACTAGATCTGACTTTAAAGTCTTAAGTTTTAACTGTGTATAGAATAGTTACTGAGTTTCAAAGTGGGTAGGTAGTTTTTAACGTCCTCTTATTCTCTTGTATAAATGATAGTCACGGAAACATACTAGATCTGACTTTAAAGTCTTAAGTTTTAACTGTATATAGAATAGTTATTGAGTTCCAAAGTGGGTGGGTAGATTTTAACGTCCTTTTATTCTCTTGTATAAATGATAGTCAGGCAAACATACTAGATCTGACTTTAAACTCTTTAAGCTTTAACTGTGTATAGAATAGTTACTGATTTCCAAAGTGGGTAGGTTGTTAATGTCCTCTTATTCTCTTGTGTTTTGATACGCAAACAAACATACTAGACCTCTGTTTACAGTCTAAATTGAAAATATGTATAGAATAGTTACTGAGTTACAAAATGGGTAGGTACCTAGTTTAAATGTCCTCTTATTATCTTGTATAATGATAGCCAGGTAAACATACTAGACCTCACTTTAAAGACTAAAAATTGTAAATATGTATAGAATCACAAAATAGGTAGTTTTAATGTAATCTTATTCTTTTGTATAAATGAATGCCAGCCAAATATACTAGACATCACTTTAAGAAGTAAAAAATTGTAAATATGTGCAAAATCACAAATTAAGTAGGTAGTTTTTAATGTCCTCTTTTTCTCTTGTATTAATGATAGCTAGGCAAACATACAAGACCAGATTTTCAAGTCTAAATTGTAAATATGTATAGAGTAATTACTGAGGCACGACGTAAGTAGATAGTTTTTAACGTCCTCTCAATCTGTTATATAAATGATGATGGCCTGGCAAATATACTAGACCTCACTTTTAAGTTTAAAAATTGTCAATATGTATAGAATCAAAAAAGAAGTAGGTAATTTTAATGTCCTCTTATTCTCTCGTATTAATGATACCTAGGCAAACATACAAGACCAGACTTTCATGTCTACATTGTAAATATTATATAGAATAGTTACGGGGTGGGAGGTAGATTTTGATGTCCTTTTATTCTCTTGTGCGTTTCATATTTCGACAAACATACTAGAACAAGTTTGCCATTTCGTAATTATAGTACTTGATTTTGTTATGTCATGTTTATTGTAAAATTCAATGGCAAATTTTTTCAGTCGATGCGGCACAATTTCTTTATTTTACTTATTTGTTCGATTTTGATTAGCAATTCTTTTAGATCTAGAGTGTTTGCAGTTCCATTGTGGCCGCCCATTCCGTCTTTAGAATTTTCTGTTTATATTCTATACGTTTATGTTGATTGTTGTGATTAGTTAGGTACTATTTAATTGTAATTGTTATTAGCTCTACTCGACTTATGTACTTTATTGGTTATCATTTAAATGATATGTAAGCATATATAGGTTCAGGCTAAGTCTAAATTGTAAATATGTATAGAATGGCTACAAAGTAAGTAGGTAGCTTTTAATGTCCTCTTATTTTCTTGTATAAATGATAGCCAGACAAATATACTAGACCTCACTATAAAGACTAAACCTTGTAAATATGTATAGAATCACAAAATAAGTAGGTAGTTATTAATGTACTCTTATTCTCTTGTATTAATGATAACTAGGCAAACATACAAGACTTTCAAGTCTTAATATTGTAAATATGTAGAGAATAGTTACTAAGTCACAAAGTAAGTAGGTAGTTTTTAACGTCCTCTTATTCTCTTGTATAAATGATAGTCAGGCAAACATACTAAATCTGACTTTCAAGTCTTAAGTTTGAACTGTATATAGAATAATTACTGAGTTCCAAAGTGGGTAGGTAGTTTTTAACGTTCTCTTATTATCTTGTATAAATGATAGCCAGGCAAACATACTAGATCTGACTTTAAAGTCTTTAAGTTTTAACTGTGTATAGACTAGTTACTAATTTCCAAAGTAGGTAGGTTGTTAATGTCCTCTTATTCTTGTGTTTTGATACGCAGACAAACATACTAGACCTCTCTTTATAGTCTAAATTGTAAATATGTATAGAATAGTTACTGAGTTACAAAATGGGTAGGTAGTTTACTTGTCCTTTTATTATCTTGTATAAATAATAGCCACGCAAACATACTACACCTCACTTTGAAGACTAAAAATTGTAAATATGTATAGAATCACAAAATAGGTAGTTTTTAATGTCTCTTTTATAAATTCTCTTTTATAAATGATAGCCAGACAAGTATACTAGAACTCACTTTAAGAACTAAAGATTGTAAATATGTGTAAAATCACAAAGTAAGTAGGTAGCTTTTATGTCCTCTTATTCCCTGTTGTTAATGATAGCTAAACAAACATACAAGACCAGATTTTCAAGTCTAAATTGTAAATATGTATAGAATAGTTACTGAGTTACAACGTAAGTAGGTAGTTTTTAACGTCCTCTTTTAACATTCTCTTATTTAAATGATGATGGCCAGGCAAATATACTAGACGTCACTTTAAAGTCTAAAAGTTGTCAATATGTTTAAAATAAAAAAAGGAAGTAGGTAGCTTTTAATCTCTTATTCTCTCGTATTATTGATAGCTAGGCAAACATACTAGACCAGACTTTCATGTCTACATTGTAAATATTATATAGAATAGTTACGAGGTGGGTAGGTAGTTTTTGATGTCCTTTTATTCTCTTGTGCTTTTCATATTCTGACAAACATACTAGAACTTAGTCCAGTTTGCAAATATGATTAAATTATACATATGCATATACGTGTAAGCATTTCTGTATACTTTGGGCTTTTTTTTTAAAAACGCGCACACTCAACATAGCCCTGCACTAGGGAAACCCTTTGTCGCGGGAGCCATGGACACACACATAGACAACCACATTTACACCCACACTCCGAGAGAAATGAATGTAGGCCATACAAATGTTTGCCCGGCCCGGGAATCGAACCTGAGACTTCTGCGTGGCAGTCCGGCTTGGTAACCGTTCGGCCACGGAGGCAGTTATTGCTTTTGGATAAGAGTAGTGTAGTAGTGTCCCATATTATATGCGGGCGGAGCTATATCCAAGTAGTGGTTGAGTCGCACGGAACAGCGCGGAAATTGTACATTATCGTATGTACTAGGTCGGGCGCTGTTCCCCCTCATCAGAGGGGCCATTTCATTGGTACACGTACACATTTTAGCCGTAGAAATTGGTATTATTAAAATATAAAAATTGTTACTTAAGTTCGGTATAAGATATATTAATGTATAAGTATCTGTGTATTAAATAAATAAATAAAAGTCATTCTTACTCATTTTAATCCCCATTCCTAAAATTTTTGTATCTCCAGAACCTGAGCGTACAAAATCCGGAAAAATATTCTATACTTTAATCGTATGGCACAGCTCTAACACCGGTTTTATCGATTAGAGGGCGTCCCTATTTTACTACAATACTACACATAACTATATGAAAGGTGTAAAAGGAACAAAAGAGTTGATAATGAACAAATTTCAAAGTGCAAGTGAGATATTGCATAAATTTATCAATGAATATCTATAGCACATTCCTCGCCGCCTCCGCGTCGCATCATACCCCACTACTATGACATTGTCTTTCCAAAGACTTAACCGTCTGTCTTGTATTTTTAGTTTGTGCTCGGGATTCCTTAAAACGGGCCGATATGGGTATTTTAGGTCGAGATTCGTATAATTTCGCGTTTTAATCTTCGATAAAGGCACAATAGCACTATCCTATTCCACTTTAAACTAGATTTCACGAAATAATTGAAAGTCAAAATAAAAACGACACTTTTCCCTCCAAAAGGTCCAGAGCGAATGTTTTTTTTTTTCTTCTTCTTTCCATAAAGGAAAAGGCAAAGGTTTTACACCATACAGCCAAGTCTTGGTACATTATTCTTTTTTTGGTGAAAAATAAAGGCATACGCCAAGTCTTCATTTCATTATACATTTTAAAGGCGATAAGCCTCGTCTTCGGTGGTCAAGTCAGGGTATAGTTCCAATTCCGGTTAAAATTTCAACTCCGAGTGTTCGTCAAGTCCAGTGATCGACAATTCCGATTAATGCAAAATCCATTCTAAAGATCTTCTATTGTAGAACAAATGAAATTATAAATATGATTGTAAGTTTCAGGATTCTTGAGAAGTTCTTGAGTACCGCGCGGGATCGGACTCGAAGGTTGGTAAATAGATATTAGCTTATCAATTAAGGCTAAGCGCTGAATATTATAATTGGGGCAGTCAAATATTATATGGTCCAGTGTTTGATCAAAGTCTAAGTTGCATTCTGTGCATTTAGGCGACAGGGCTATTTTCATCCTATGTAAATGAGCATTGATGCGACAGTGGCCAAATCGTAAACGAGATATAACAGTATAAAATTTTCTTCCTTTGTATTGTTGTGATTTGGAAAACCAAGGTTTTTTCCCAATATCTTGATTAATTGAAGCGTACCAAGAACCTTTACGTATTTTAATATCGTTCCAACGAGTAAACCATTCAGAGAGGATATCTTTCTTGATCTTGGATATTAGGTCTGTATAATGGACACCATATGAGACAGTGGTGCCCTCATCAGTGTCCTGGCATCCATTGAAGTTGCATGCTGTTTTCGCAAGGAAATCTGCGCTTTCATTGCCTCTCACACCTACATGCGCCGGTGTCCACATAAATTGCACGTGAATGTTGTCATTACGTAGTTGCAACCACATTTCCTTAATATCGTAAATAATAAAATTAACTTTGCTATTCATAGTTGTGCTTTGTAGAGACTTTAAGACGCTCATACTATCCGTCACAATAAGCCATCTGTTAGTTTGTTTGCTTTGTTTTATAAACTGGAGAACTTTAAGAATAGCCAGAGATTCCGCAGAAAAGATACTAAAACATTCTGTTAGCTTCTCTCCGTAACCGAATTTTAAATGTGGTACGTAAAAAGCAAATGAAGAGGTAAATGCCGACTTTGAACCATCCGTGTAAATTGGTATCAAATCTTTAAAAGTGAAAATTTTCTGATATATTTCTTCTTTGGTTTTCAAGTTTAGGTCAATGTGAATAGGGATGGTAATATATTTGCTTTCGTAGCTTCCATTAAAACAAGTCCAGTTCTGTTCACTTGTATATAGTTTATTGCGCAGTTTTATTTCATTTATGTATAAAAAGTCATGAAGAATAAACGGGGCAGATAACGGAACGGAAGAAGATAGTTCACGAAAGGAAAAGGAATTATATAAATTATATATTTTTTTTAAAAGAAGATTTGGATCTAACGAACATAAATGGAGAAGAAAATTAAATTTTAGATATTTAAATCGCAGGATTAAAGGGGGAACATTACATTCCACCTGCAAGGAATTAATTGGAGTAGTTCTGAAAGCACCTGTAATAGTTCTTAAGCTGTGGTTCTGGAGAATATCCAATTTCTGGACCAACTTATCATTTGATGCGTAGCAAAGGAAACCATATTCGAAGTGACTGCGTACTAAAGACTTATACAAATTCAATAGTATTTTGGGATCTGAACCCCAATAGGTTGATGATAATGATTTTAAAATATTTAATGCCTTTGAAGCTCGTGCGGTAATGTGCTCGACATATTTATTCCAGGACATGTTTTTCATAAAAGTAACACCTAAAAATCTTACGGAGTCTGCAAAAGATAATTCTAAATTATTATAAAAAAGTTTGTAATGTTTTCGTTTAATGCCCACTCCATTAAAAATAACTACTTTGGTCTTATCAGCATTTATGTCTAAGTTTAAATATTTGAAATAATTATTTAATTTACTTAAAGCAAGATTTAATTTGTTTATAGTCAATTGTAAATCTGAGCCTGAGGAATAAACCACAAGATCATCAGCATATTGCAGGTTGCTTACTTCTGAACCCAAAACATAGTTGAGCTTGTTTATATACAACAGAAACACTAAAGGGCTTAATATCCCACCTTGACATACACCTTTAAAAGATTCTCTGGGGCCAATCAGATAATTTTTAACCTTGGCATAAACTTCTCGTCCATGCAAAAACTTAAAAATCCATAGTACGATTTTTTTAGGTAATCCTAGCAACATTAACTCTTTTGACAGTATGTGAAGATTGACATTATTAAACGCACCGATGATATCGAAAAAAATTGCGAACAATGTATTGTGTTGTTTAAAAGAATGAAAAATATCTAATTGAAGATGAGTTATACTCTCTCTAGCAGATCTACCTTTTCTAAAACCAAACTGGTTAGAGGGTAATATATTATTATGTTCTATATAGAATTCTAATCTCTGTTTTAAAAGTTGTTCAAATATTTTCCCCATACAAGATGCTAAAGTATGCCAGTATAGATTCTAGAAAAGTAATACTGAATATTTATAATTCTCTATGGGCTACAGATTTAATACCAACACAGTGGAAAACAGATTGTCTCATCCCTGCACTTAAACCAGATAAGGATAAGGATAATTATGAATCATACAGGCCAATAACTTTGACATCTTGTATGGAATACCGTCAAGTCCGCAAGCTGTATCTCTCCGTGAAGATATCGCTGCATTAAACTCCCCTAGTGTAAACTGATTTGTTAAGTATTCAGAGTGAGAAGCTGGTACAGACTGTTCAATTAAATTCAATGGAGACTCAACGGTGTCTGGTGTATATTTCTTAAGAAAATTATTGATCAAGTCTATGTTGGTTATGACATTAGTGCTTTTGGGTTTCTTATTAAATTTTCTCATCATAGACCAGATATATGATAAAGGAGTTGTTCTGTTGAATGTTTCAGTTAGAGAATACCAGCTCAATTTTCTCTCATTATTTAAAATCAGTTTCCTTTGTGCCTGTTTTTGTTTAAAAGTCAAGTAATTTACTTCACTTGGATCTGCTTTAAAATTTAAGTATGTTTGTTTGACATCTTTTACAGCATTTGCACAGTTTTGATTCCACCAAGCCAAAGGTATCCTTTGTTTTTTAGGTTTTGTCAAGGAGTGATATATATGTGAAGGTGCACACTTGTGTTGAATTAAAGTAGATTGTTCTGCAGTTACATTAATAATGGCAGTTAATTCTGAATATGACTTTAATGGATTGGAAAGGTCGAAGTTATGGTTTGACATCAAACTATCTAACACCATTGTATATTTTTTAAAATCAATGTTTCTACTACTTAAATGATGAGGAAAAGGTATATTGTTTTGATAATTAGGTACAGAATCATGAGAATTGTCCTTAATTAATAATTTTGTTATTACAGGTAAATGAAAGCTACCAAGTGGGTCATCAGTTACTATCCAGTCAGAATTAAGAGCCAAAGAAGGCGAAACAATGGTTAAATCCAAGGCATTGGGCTGCCAAATGTGTGAGCCAACAGTTGTAGGATGTCCATTATTAAGTATGACCAAACCATTTTCATCTGAACTTTCATAGATGTCACGACCCCTAGCATCGATAGATGAACATCCCCAAAGCAGGTGGTGGGCATTAAAGTCACCTGCTAGAAATATTGGTTCCGGAATATTACGGATGAGATTATTTAACTTTTTCTTTGAAAACTGAAGAGTGCAATTACCTGGACTATATAGACTTATTATAGATAATTCTTTATTACAATATTTTAATCTAATAGCAATATTTTGAAGTGAATCATCATATTTTGTTTGTATACTAGTGTAATTTAATTTATTGTGAATTAGTATGGCTACACCATTATGAGTGTTGCCTGAATCTAACCTAACCAAGTTATATTCTTTAAATCTTATTTTGTGATGTGGTTTTAGCCACGTTTCACAAATTACTGCAATGTGAATATTGTTCTCATATAAAAATTGTGAAAAAATATGTCTATGGCACATTAAGCTCTGAGCATTCCATTGAACTATGTTCAGACTGTCCATTAGTGTAATATGTTATTTTGTTTTTCTACATTAAATGTCTCTATGAGGATATCTTTGATGGATTTTGAATTGATTTCTTTTTGATTCAATTTATTGAGGGATATTAATTTAACTATTGAATTTAATAAAATGTCTAAAATTTTTTCTGAGTTTAATAGGGAAATAAATTGATCAGTTTGTGAAACTTTTCTATGTAGGGAGGGAAATGACTTTTCATTGACTACTGCGGAATATGCTCTCTTTTGAAACAAATCTGTGTTTTGTTTTAATTTTTGTATTTTACTGGACACTCCTTCGATATAGCTATATGCCGACCCTGACAATGTAAGCAGGTAGCGTCTTTAGTGTCTATCGTACATGTTTTGAAGTTGTGGTTGCCTCCACATACTGAGCATCTTTCTGAGTTCTTACAAAATTTGCCAATGTGACCATACCTGAGGCACCGTAGGCATTGCTTCACTGGTGGGATGTAGGGTTTTACATCAAAACGCCAACTGTTGAGGTCTATGGATTCTGGCAGGACTGGGCAGGAAAAGGTAATGGACACGGTTAGGGTAGGAGTAATCTGAAAATCATTGTCAACTTTATTTCGTCTCATAAAACGTCTTATTTGTACTATGTGTTTTGTACTGGAGATGGTGTCATATATTTCTTGGTTCGATAGATTGATTGGAACGTGTGAGATGACTCCTGTCACCTCTGTGGCTCCTGCAGGAATTGTCGCTTTCATTTTATATGAATCCAAATATTTGGTGTTTGTGAGGGCAGCATTAGCAAACGAAGCTCGCTCAAATATGACTCCTATTTTATATTTGTTAATTCTTACCAATTGTTTAACTCCCTTATTATACCTTTTTAGGGAAGTGGACATACCCATCATGTCCCTGTCGCCTATCGGTTTCCCGGGATCTGTGGACTCAAAAAATACTATATATTCGAAGTTACCCCCATTTTCAGGGTAACTACGTGTATAGTTCAGTACTCTGAAAGGTTCGTATTTATTTGCAGCGGTACTGGTGGAGGATATGGAGTCGTTGTCCGAATCTGTGTTTTGTCGGCTTTCTTCTTCTCCGTCTTTTCCCTTCTTCCTCTTACGCTTCCCCATCGTAAAGCCGTTTGAAGAAAGTTATTTAACGAACAATATATGATTTTAAAAATTTATAATAAAAAATCGCGTCGTTCAGGTCGAAGTTTCCCGCGCTTTTTTTCCCAGAGCGAATGTTCACGCTAAGACGCTATATTGACATTTGGGAGCACGTTCTCAAAC
>NW_020653536.1:0-26778 GCF_003589595.1 Hyposmocoma kahamanoa | reverse complement strand
TGGTATAATGTTTTCAAAATTGGTGCATTCGTATGAAAAAGTGCATTAACGCTA
The DNA here is from genome assembly GCF_003589595.1 of Hyposmocoma kahamanoa. Lineage (NCBI taxonomy): Eukaryota > Metazoa > Arthropoda > Insecta > Lepidoptera > Cosmopterigidae > Hyposmocoma > Hyposmocoma kahamanoa. The sequence continues at coordinate 26,724 of NW_020653536.1, read as the reverse complement.
ACGGAGAATATTTTAAGACGCAATAAATTCATTTCTGACCATTTATAGTATTTTTTTCTAATTCATTCCGGAAACTTATAATGCGCCCTACGTAAAACCGAAATTGTTAATTATACGTATATAGTTTCCGCGGTGCCATAAAAAATGCACCCCGCTATGACTCTATTAAAAGTAGTTCTGTAGTTTGTCGCTAGATGGCATTGACCCAAAATATGCAATTCTGAAATGGAATAATTTTTATTGAAAAAATAATAGTTCAGTAATTTGGTAATTCAGCTGAAAATAAAAACTATGAATAAGTAGATAATACTTTTATTTATTTTAGGTACACATGGCCAATTCGTGATTGAATATCTCTATTATTATAAAATATTCTATACAAATTGATATCTCTTACAAACCCGTTACAAACAACATGTTTTACATTATGTACAAAAATTATGGGCACTTCGGAGCAAATCCTAGTTTGCAAACAACATTTTTTTCTAAATATTTTGTTCATATCATTTAATATCATAAATTAAAAATAAAGTCATGATGGTGAAAAATGAAAGTAATAATTTTATACAAAATTAATCTCCCATATCTTTTCTTATATTATATTTACATTATGGACGCCATCTAGCTTTCTAGAAAGTATATTTGTAACTATATCATAATCATATCACTTACTAATAATGCTAAAATATCACAATAACAGTGAAATTATCGGAATGAGATAAATGATTAAGACGTGATTTCTTAAATAAATCTGCAATTTATAACGCTAACATGAAAATAATACGTAGTTTATGGTACTAGTGTCTTTGCATTGACATCGAGAACCAATGGTTATCCATTGGTAAAAAATACAATTTTAATCACTAAATAAATTAGGGCTCAGTCACAAGTGTTATCAGATTGTAAACGATCTATGTCTATTCTAAAATTTAAAGCTTCTTTGATTTACTTATAACTCCACTACAAAGGGAATGTACATTATGTAATATACATCACACTATGTATTTACATCACTAGTTTAAGTATAAGGAATCACTGCCATCGTAAGTACCTATATTAAAAGAAAGTAAAGGACGAAGTAGAACACAAATAACGAAAATAACAAAAATTCGACCGAATTTCCACAATTTTACCTCTCACGTAATAATCTCTCTCGGGTGATAAACTGGTTTAATTCGATAGCTATTTCGCTGGATATTTTAGTCGATGTATATCAGTTATTGAATTAAACTACCACAGCGACTATGGTACAAATGGCACCGGGATGCACGATAACGCTTTAAAATATATAAAGGTCCGCTTACAAGCTCAAGCTTCACCCGCTTATTTGCACAAATGAACGTGTCGATGGCAAAATACCCTTTACAAACACTAACGTGTTTTATTAATTTATGCGTCTACACAAACTTCATTTGGGCAAGTAAACGCGCGGTAAAGCCTGCGCCGTATGGACGTGCTTGAAATAAGAAAGTGAGACTTTAGAATATCCTCGTAATAAGCAAGCTTAGGAGCGATGCCACACAGGCTGCGTTGCGTCGTCGCAACGTTACAATTTCATAGCACCGACCGAAGATGCCACAAGAGCAATGCGGTGTCGCAACGCAACGCCCCCGCTTCCATACGCACAGCAACACCCCTCTCCGCTTCGTCTTGGTTCCTTTGGTTGGTGGTTTGGTTTGGTTCCTTGTCCGATGTGCACGCGTTCCGTCACCGCGCGCAGTTTCAACGCACCATGTGGCATATAGTTCTAACTTATATGTGGTACACGCACACACTCATGAACCCCGCACTAGGGAAACCATGTATCACAGGTGCCATGGACACACAAATATACAACCACAAATGACTCACGAGAGAAATAAATGTAGGCTATACAAAAATTTCTTCCGATCCGGGAATCGAACCCGGGTCTGACGGGGTACAACGCAGAGTCACCGATCAAGCGTTGCAATCCCGACGCAACATATCGTGTGACCTCGCTCTAATGTGTAACGCTTTTAGTTGATACTTACTAAATTTGAAATTGAATTGGTTTTAAACTATAATCACGTAGAAAGCTAATGATCTAAACAGATAATACACAGACTATGTTCCTTTCTTTACATACATAGGGTACTACTAGTTCTTGATAATATAAAGTGTCAGTGGGTAGATAACATGGATGCAAATATCATGTATTTTTTTATTAAGAATGGTGATGTTCTGTGTAATCGAAAGTGTAAACTACTGAAATGTACAATACATTTTAGTAGTTTGCACAATTGGCACCTTTGGTGTAATAAAACCACATCTGCTAAATAACAAATACTACAAACGAAATTTGTCGACAAATTTTTTAAGCTTAAATAAGAGAGTTATAAAATTTCACATAGACATAATTTGTTTTATTTAATATATAGGTAATATTTTATATTATTAACTTTCATGTGATAAAAGCCTCTAACGTATGTGGCTTTTGTATACCAAGGGTCATTGTTAATGGTACGATATATTTCCGGATTTTCCAATACATCGCAGAATTCTAAAACTTACTAAGTTACAATTTTCATTAACTGTATACATATCGACTGAGGGATTAATTAATAGTCCATACTCTACTATGCTCTTTATCAGAATTAGTTACGTGGGAAAAGCTCACAATAATTCTGCCCTCCTTATCATAACTAACGTAATCGACATTTTTAGCGGAATTGAGTTATTCACTTATTTAAAATCGGTGAAACGCGATTTTATATTATTATAGATGTATAATCCTATCTATGTATATACATATATATATATATATCTGTAATGAACATTTTTGAAAGAAAAGAAAACTTTAAGACATTGGCAATGTCTCGAAAGTTACCAAAATGCAAATGCGTTACTTATAACAAGGAAGTCAGAAAATTACATTTGGACCTTTAAATGTACGCACTATTTTTCATATCGTTAGTAGACGAAGTAAGTTCTTTAAATTCCTGCAATACTAGTGTTTGTTCAATCGGTCAGTGGTAATGCGAAAGCTTCCCAGGACGTCGCGGTGGTGCGCTCTCGTATTCGTAGTAGTTGGACTGCGGTCGGGCCCCGCCCTCTCTACAAGAGCGCTGTGAGTGGTAACCACCCGATCCTACTCGACGACTGTGAACAAAATGTATTTTTAGTCCTACATATAATCACACCTTATTGAAACAGAAGTAGAACATTGACTATGGACATGTACATATGTAATCACTGTGACATATATTTTACCAGATGTGTTATAAAGGTGCAATAATATGACTAAAATATGCGCGTGCAATCGGAAATTGGTGGGAGGAATTGTATAACTATATTTTACAAACAAGTACATACGGTCACATGATCACTACAGCAGAAGTATTTCTACTGGTGATTATGACCATATAATCGCACCTCTTTGTAACATCGTTTTTGATTAGGTATTGAAAAGAAAACTTTACGCAACTGAATATCTAAGGTATCAAAGAGACCTTAGATATTCATTTGCGTACTCACGATAACTCACAATAAAATACACGGTAAAGAAAAAAAATAAAACTTCTATCATCATAACACGAATAAAGTTTTTTCTGCAATCTTTGAAAAATATTGTTTTTAATGTAAATAAAATAATGAACAACTAATGTTTCGGGCCCTTTACAGGTCCCATGGTCACGGCAGACTGGTCATGGAACCTGTAAAGGGCTCGAAAAGTTGTTTTGTTTAAAAAAAACATACACATATATGCGATTTAGATCCGAAAACAAGTAGTTTCCAATGTGTAACAATCGCGATAACCTAAGAACTAAATATTCTAGGAACTCTTCGGTTTTACCAAATATTTCCTATAGGGCTAATAAAATTTCGTTTCCTAGAGTATGTTATATACTTATCAAACTCACTTCTACGTGAGACATCCTGCAACTATTGTATCTCTACAAAGAATATAGTAGTCTAAAACATTCTCATTCTAACTTATCTATATTTAGCAATACGGAAGACATAAACTAGGAACTGGGCGCTAATAACAATCATTTAACTACAATAGGCATGCTATGCATGAGACACGTAAGGTACTCTTAATTACCCTATGTACATAATTTAAGATGTGCTTAGGTTTACAGCTGAGTGTTTGTCTAATATCTGCCTCTTTATCGTGCCTGCGACCTATCACAAGTTAGAAACGTGATATTGTTTCTCCGAAAATCTTTCGGTGAATATTGAATAGATTTAATTTCATTTGGCCAAAACTATGCAAGCGCTGCAGTCACTCTGCAATTCACAATACTTACCTAACCTATCTGAGATATTTCAATATTGTTTCGAGCAGCCTAAAATTCTTCTAGTTGTTTATGTAGATACAATTTTATCTAAGAATAATTATTTAACCAAAATTCAAATTATATAGAAAACAAACAGTCGACTAAACATGAATTGACCAAGCAGACTTGTGTTAAAATAATACAATTATGTATGTGTAGTAATAATTCTAATAATAGTCTCTCGGTGAAATAATACGTCTATTATAAGATATTTCTGCATTACAAATTGATGCCAAAGTAGTCAACGCACTGATGAAAAGAAGTGATCGGTGTAACTAAATCCGGAACAAAGTAATTCGTATTTGTGATAGGTTACTAGCAAATATCCATTAGTCAGTTTTGTGCATAACAATCAAGTCAATAACGTATTGACCATTAATACTAATCAGCAGTTATTTGTATAGAAATCTTGCGAAGTTTTTGCGTGTCCTAGGTTTATTCCACAGCAAATATGTAAATAAGAACCCGGTCTTTTGGAGTTATTCCCTTCTGATCCCTTATAACCGATCCCCTGGTGGATCCGTTTTATTTTATATTATTTTCTATTTTCATTGGAACCCCTACGCAGGGGATCAAGAATAAATATTAATATTTTATTCCCACCTGATACCTTGGTACTTACGAGCTTATTCTTGGTAGGTACCGTGGTACAGTCAACAAGAAAATGTATTTATATATATAAATGTGTCAATATTAATGACCTGTAACAGAAAAAAAAGTCTGTGATAATTATAACATTTGATCACGGTTGCCCAATAAAGGAATATTTGATTTTAAAACTTCCTTTTCTCGCGGCTGTACTTACCTTACAAATACAATGAGGGGATCTGTTGAGACTTGCATAATACAGAGGGGATCAGTTCGGACTTAAAATTGGCGGTGGATCAGTCGTAGGGGATCAGGCCGAGGTCTTTTTGTAGACATAAATGTTTTACTGTTGTTAAATAAATAGGTACTACACTATATATGTAGTAGTGTAGAGAAGTCACAGTCTTTCAAATAAAGAAATTGACAAAAATCTGTAGATAACTGAACGCGTGTATTTCAAGTTATTCTGATACCACAATTCTATTTGTAAAGCAAAACTGTTTTTACTAAATTGTTTTTTTAATGTCCTCTATGTCAAAAAAAATTTACGGAATTTATGATTCTACGTGTATACCTATATTATAACTAATGAATGACGTAAGTTCATAATACTATGATGTCATGTCAACAACGTGGTGCATATGGCAAGCTCCATTTTTACAATAAGCGTACCTTGGTAAGTAGTTAAGTTCAATTGTGCAACAAACATACTAATTAACATAAAGGACACAAGGAAATATTACGCAGCACATGCATCTTACCGGTGTCAAAGGTGAACGGAGAAGCAGGAAAAATACAGTCTATGGTTAATCGTTAAACAACCTTTGACTTTTACGTCGATTACTTAATTGCCTATTTGATTGTAAGATTTTACAGAATTAAACCCAAAGGTGTAAATTATTTACGTATATATGCACGTTTATATATTACTAATATTTATTGAGTTACTTATTTAGTGGTTAGGTCATGCACAAGTTGTTATTTTTATTGTTAGTCATGTGGCGTTAAGCTAGATAAGCCCAGTATTATTATATTTTAATTGATCATCATTAGGAAACTTGCATGTTCACACAACTCTTAAAGCATGTTTGGGTAATTTTCAGCTCAGCTCCTCTATCTAATTTCGGCGGCAATTTTGATTATTTAAATATTGTAGAATATTATCATGAAGTATTATTTAATATTCGAGTGTAGTAACCTGAAACATTATTTAATATTCGCATCCCTCATGGAAGAATGGCATAATGGCATGAGTTACGTCAAAAACGTTTATTATATTATATATTATTAATTAGATACAGAATAATTTCAGTACAGAGTACTAAACAAACCGGCATCAAAAGTCATTCATCTCCTAGTTTGCCACACTTAGAGGTGGAATATTTTCTTCGAATTTAAATGGGACCACGCCTGAAGTACCCTCTTTCGAACAAAAAAAGTCATGAAAATCGGTTCACAAATATCGGAGTTATCGCGTAACATACATACAAAAAAAAACATACAATCGAATTGAGAACATCCTCTTTTTTAGTCGGTTAAAAATATAACCCAATATTGTAGATAGAGTTACAAGAATTGAAAAGGATGTAGGTTATAATTTTCTGTATCTAATGAAGCAATAAACATTTTTGACATAACTCCACTTATGCCATATTTCCATGAGGGGTGCGATTCACGATAATATTCTCAAATACTTAAATAATAAAAATTGCCACCGAAATGAGGTAGAAAAACCTAACCTGAAAATTACCGGTTTAGTGTCCAAGCGGCATTGGAATGTTTGATTTCCACTATAATAGTCTTAAATGTTTGTTAGAGACACGTGTAGAATGGGGTTATTATATGTTATGATTAAAACAAAACTTTCATGATCAATCGATCATTTCAGAACCTTGTAATAGTGGGGAGATTACATCGCTGTACATTGGCGTTTGGCAGTGGCGAAACGGGAAACCCGAGAAAGTACATACGTTGCGCTAGAGTTTGTATTACCTCTCCTCTTCGGCCTTGGCACGTTCTCGCTGCACATGCACCTGACGACGCATTTGACCGATTTGGACTTCGCTTAGCTTCTCTCGGCGGGCGCTGAAATTAACACTATTGTACGCTAGAGAAAAAAATCTAACGTAAAAAACGCGGTTGACTGATGCGCGTAATTTGATTCAAACTACTTAAAACACGTAATTACAGTCATCAGCACGCTGGGATGTACACTATTTTAACTCAGCGTTACTTACTGACAAAGCGTAGTAGAGCGAAATGTGTAGTTGACTGTACACACAGAGTTATGGATGGAAACAAACTTTATATTTTTAAAGCAAAGTTATGGACGCGTTAATACAGTCGCTTTTATAGTTTATTTACAAATTACTTTTGGAGCTCAAATGAATTTCTAATTGAGGTCGAAAAGTAGTATAGTGATTTAGTATAATGATATTAGTAAAGTACAATGAGTAAATTATCTAAGTGGCAACGTTAGTGACATCTGTAGAACAAATTACATAGGTAATTGAATTATATTGCGCAACATGTCGAGTGTCAAAATTCCATCACGTTCTTTGCGAACCATTTTCATAGCAATAAAAATTATCAAATAATGAAAAAAAACAGAGCAGGATTTTCTGGTCACAGTTTTTATACGATTTAGTTAGTACATTTTAGGTTTGGTGATTATTTGTTATCTTTTGAAGCTGATGGCTTTTTTAACCAATGCTCTTTATATAAATAAATAAGAAGATAAGGCCAATATAATTATTTTTAATTTTAATAGAATAAAATATGCATGTGCCTAGAATTGAAGTCGTTTTGTTTTTGGCTCATCGATTATTTGTTACCTATTTAAGCTGATGGGTTTTTACTCAATGCTTTATAAATATAAATAAATGATAATGACAGAATCTTACTTTCAAAGGTCAATATTTTAATATAATAAAATATGCATGTGATTAAGAATTAAGTCGTTTTGTTATTTGCATCTTTTATTTATGCAAATAATTGGCGGGTCCATAGTATGAATACCTCCGTAGGATCAATTAATAGTTCATTTACTGTAAATACTGTTTCTGTGTATTTGGTTTCAAGTAAATAGTTAGAAGAACCGATAATACAGTCGCTATATCTTCTCAGAAATGTATGTAACCTGCTATATAGTGTTTCTGTATAATGATGTTTAATTGCTGGTACTAAGTAACTTTTATGTAACCATTACAAGAATTGTCTTAATACGTTAGTGGTCAAACGAATAACAATAATTTTTTTAATAAATTGCAAACACAAAAATATGAAACTAACATTTTTAACACAGCATTTCTATAATCACTATGAACTTTTACGTTTACGACTTTCTAAATTTATATACAGTGTGTTTTTTAAATGGGACAGTATGAGGAAATCCGAAACTATAGGAAATATAAGGAAACTGTCTTGGAATCGTCAATAATTTTTTTGGTCAAGCGTGTGATGTACATTAAAAATGAATAGAATTAATTAATTTTTTAAAGTCTGGTCGACTCGGTTTCATGTAACGATAATTTCATTGTATTGGGAGAATAAATTGGGACAGCAGAAGTTGATCCTATTTAATATATGTATTACCTACATATTTTCTAACAAAGTTTACTTGTACCGAATATAGTTTCGGATTCCCCCATGCTGTCCCATTAAAAAAAAACACACTGTAGATATCTAAATAGTTACTATCGAAATCGCGAACACCTACAAACCTCGATAGCTTATAAGACAGATATTTAATTGGAAATAGTTATCTGATGTTTAGTGGGCTGCCAGTTTTTGATGAAATAATAAAAAGGACATTTTCGACTACGAAAATTATGAACTTAAAAGAGTCTACAGGTGATCTACAGTCAGCTGTCGACTACTGCTGACGAAAACAAAATCAAAATAACTAAGAATTGAGAACCTCCTCTTTTTTATTGAAATCGGTTAAAAATAGTGCTGTCTACTACTTCACTGATTCGCTCAATAGGTCGTCAAAGTAAATTAATTATATCTAAATTAATAAATAAATTATTTATATTAAATTAAGTATACACTAAATGTCAACAAGTTATTGTTGAGCAGATTAATAGTCAAACATTTTTAAAGTTTATTTTTAACTGATTCTGTTTCTGTATTTTTGTTACCTAATTGAGAATTGAACCAATCACATCAGTATACAATAACATGGCAACATTATTTTTCAGAGTCGCTGTCGTATGTTTTGTTATCACTAATTTTTAATTAATCCGACTCATCCTAATTGTAAGCACGTTTCCTTGTGATTTACCGTTAATCACAATGTCACGTCGTCAAAGAAAGTTATTTGTTTTGATGGCAATAAATAACTGGAGTATCATAACACAACAATGTATAATAAATTAAGCTGGTACTCACTTTAGATTCTGTTGAATTTCATCGTAATTGACGTAGTGACCTTGTGGACCATATGCACTGTCTATTGCCTGTTATAAAGAAAACCAGTAATTAGAAATATTATTTTTATTCACCCTCTCCTGAGGTCATCGCACTGAATCTTAAAACTTCTATTCGAGTCCAACAACCAGTTGCATACATTCGTTGATGACAGTAGTTTGTTACCAAAACGTGATTATGAATTAATACAATAAATTTACAGATAACAGAAAAAAAAGCCAACTATCCACCAGAATAGAAAGAAAATGTTTTCTATACATCTATTGAGTCTCATTTTTTCCCATCTCCTTTCTGATTTAATGAAATCTGATTGTTTGTTTAATGTCATCTCTTATACCCATTTTGGTGAATAACGGACTTAACAAAAATAGGCATAACAGAGTAGGCTAACCTGCGCTTGGTGCGTAGGCTGCATACGTGCGGGTGGGGCGCGGTACGGCGGTGCGTTGTGGCGTAACGACTTGTGCGACGATCGCTCGCCGCTGCCGCTGCTCTGCCGCGAGTGCTGGACATCAGGCCTGGTGGTCGCAATTCACAAGTGTAAATTCTGGGCAAGTCTATTTAACCTACATCCTTTTGGGCACGTCCTACGCACCCGCATAAAGAGCCACTTACTTATCTATTTCTGCCGCCAAGCAGTAATTTGAGCATTACTGCGTTCCGGTTTTGACGGGTAAGGGTGTCACTTGTCAACTTATGTTTAAAGGCGACAGGCGTATTGGCAAAGCCCCTCAGATCTTTACGACTTAAAGCTCTGAGTGGCGCTGCAACTACTATGGACAGGTGTGTAGCTAACACCAGGCGCAGGACTTGTTCATCCCGTCACTTGATATCATAAAAAACACGTCTGTATACTGACCCACATTCTTTCTTTGTGTAGATTTTTTGTACCAGACAGCCACACCAATTACTTGGTCACAAACTAGAGAGTTATCTGTACTTTTTGTACTAGAGCAACGGAATTCCCTTGGGAGCTACCTAGAACACCCAGACCAGAACCAATTTAGAAAAGTTAATTTCTCAAATTGGTTTTACTGGGAATTGTACCCGGGAACTCCTCATCCAGCACCCACTATAACCGTTGAGCTACCCCAGTTGTCAGTGTACCCGCCAGTAACGGTAACTATTAAATGTCAAATATGGTTGATGCAAGGGTCAACAGGAAGGCTCCTACAATTCATTTTAGGGACAGTAAGGACTGACGGAACTGTAACCACTACTAATAAATAAGTATAATAATAACAAATAACGCACACTCTAATAGCCCCGCATTGGGGAAACCCTGTGTCGAGGGTGCCATGGACACACACAGAGACAACCACAAATTACACTCAAACTCACGAGAGAAATAAATGTAGGCCATACAAGTATTTCTCCCTATCCGACAATCGAACACGGGACCTCTGCGTGGCAAACCAGTATGGTAACCGTTCGGCCACGGAGGCAGTTCTTCCACAATACTTTATCGTCTAACAGTAAAAGTATTATCTCTACGCAACTTTTCAAGGAAAAGCGTTTTACTAACTGCAATATTATGCCTATGCAGTGTTAGGTTCAATTTACATTGGCGCGAAAAGTAATTTAAACGAATTTTCATAGCTATACCATAATAAACTTTATTGTATAACGTACAAACTAAATACAAGCCAAAAAACAGGTCGCGGGTCTTTCGAAGAACTCCCGCAGCTACGGTAACGTAACTATAACTGCAATATAATTATAAAGACGCCAAATAACCAATTGTATTGAAATAATGAAAATGATTTTGTTATTTTTATATCTCTTTTCCTCTTGGAGAAAAATTGCGAAATCGCATTAAAACTAAATTTGAAACGTCTTACAAAACGTAGCATTACCAAAAGTTTGCAATACAATATCTTTGTACTCTAGTGGCCTCGATGTAACTACTATTTATAAAAATAGAAAGTATCCAATTAGTGTTATTTTGCAAATAAAACGTCTACAACGTTTTCAATATACTTAAATAGTATTTCAATATAATATCAAGTTGGTATTTAGGTCATTATTTTGAATCACCTTTGAATAGACTTCTGTAGCGTCGGTGGGTTGGCGTCATCCATCCTCTCATCAATGCGGTTGTGGCGCTCCAGCGCTTCGCGGGATAATGACTTCTCCGAAGATCTGCCAGGCTGTGATCGTCCGTAGATCTCTTGCTCAGTCTTCTTGTTCGGCTTGCCAATCCTTCAATAAACGACATGCTTCAGTTTTATGTAGCTCTAGTTATTAGATGGGTTTTAGGACATAGTTAATCAATCTGCTTTTAACGTTGGAAATGAAACTATATTTTCCGGATCTAAAATCGCGTAAGTTTGTTTTTTCAAACAAACCAATATTTCGGATTCATCGTATTTTATCAAGCACCGACGAATCAACACAAGGCTCAAGGACCTAATGCAAGATTTTTCTAATTGCCTTATAGTCAAGTAACAGTCAAAAGCATATCAAGATTTAGAACTTTGGACCGCTCTTATCGCGAGCGGTTTAGAGTTAAATTTAAATCTTAAGTGTCAAGCTTGCGAACTCTTAACCCTGTAAATAAAGTTATTATCATGTCACGGTCATTAATGAATATTTGGTATTAGCCATTGACTTACAAATAAATGGACGACGGGTCTAATACAAAAACCACGAAAAAAATGTCCCAAGTCAACCTATTCGAAATTTAAATTGTAATGTCATCGCAGTATCGCGCTGTCAGTCGAACAAATGAAGACTAAAGCGGAGTTTGGCGCTCTGTATACGATTTTAGCGCCTTACAAGCGGACCCGACGTCCATATAATTGTAAGTCAATGGTATTAGCATGATTATTTTCAATAACGAATCAAATCAAAGACTGTTTTATAATTATTTTCATCACACTTGCTCGTAAATAGTATGATTGTATGATGGCTAACTTGACTATAGTAATGCCCCAAATAAAGCCCACGGGCCTTTTTTCTTTCCATTACAGCCATGGTCGGCAAGGAGCTTTTTTAATTTGTAGCACGACATATTTTCTTACATAGGTCAGGTTCAAGTTCAAACAAGCAGGTTACTTAAAGCAAAATTAAAGCATTCGCTTAAAATGTTACATCCAAACAGAAATTTAATTGCAATTAAGCCACATACTCCTTACATACTTATTATTTTTATTAAGAATTTCTTATAATTGATTTTAATTATTGTCTGTACAAAAATTTAACTAATTTTTTTTACAAAAGTGTTTTCTTTTTACAACATTTTTGTTCGAGTTGTTAGTATCTATGGAAGAATTTTTAAAAAGAAACAAAATACCCGCCTTTTGCCAAATCCATGATTGTTACGTTGTGAACCATATTTATATTGTATTTATTTCCTCGCAAATGTGATGAAAAACATTGTATGAATCAGGGATGGTAAAAAATATAAAACTCGAGTCATTAAAGCCCTCAGCCTTTGGCTTCGGGCTGCTAACAGACCCTCGTTAGTAATGTCCTATCTACTTTCCTTAATACACAATGTACTATTCAGTAGTATCAAAGAATAAAAACGCCAGTCCCAAGAGTCTTACAGTACCATACTAGTCCAGTTGCGCAAAGCATATCAAATAGGAAGTAAGTACTTACCTGAACATTGTAGACAACGACTTGAACAACGAAGGTTTCTTATGTGATAGCGACGACTGTTGCGGCGATCCCCGCACCATCGTGTCAAGGCCGTGATTGTCGTCGGTTAACCAATGCTTTAGCGCTACAAAAGAAAAAGTTTATTATTAATTCCTCCAACACAACATTAACAAGAAAAAAATGAAAATAGAAACAAAATTCTACTGGTGCAAAACAAAGTATCTACATAATTGCGCTGAATAGTGAAACCAATTATCTGGTTGAGGAGTCTCGTCATATAATTAGAATCTAGATATAGGATCATCCTGGTTAACAGCGTATTTTGCGAAAGTACAGGGTTTTCCCAAGGAGAACACCAGTTACTCGGTGAATAGATCAGTGTAATTATATAGCATACTGTATTATTACAACAACACAATGAGTACTCACGTGGATGCCCTCGCGCATAAATAGTTTCGTTGCGGGGATTCCTTTGGTTTTCTTGTATGGCCGTTTGTAAAGACTCTAAGCTGGAGGATTTTCTCATACCTAACGATGGTCCGACTTGCATGGCTAAAGGAATAATGAGAAGAAACGAGAATTAGTAGTGCAAATGTGGTGTAAATGTAGTGCATATGTATGCGTTTAGTCATTTTGACGTCATAATAATAATAATAATAATGTTACAACCACCAGTTACCTGGTCTCCAAATAGGATCCTAGATCAATTACCTGATCTCCCTATACTATTTGTACCAAAAACAACTGAATTCCCTCTGGTGCACTTCCACAGAATACCCAGACCAGAACCAGTTTATAAAGTTCGTTTCCCAAATTTGGTCCTACCGGGAATGGGATCCAGGACCTCCTCATCCAGCGCCGTTGTGCAAACCGTTGGGCCACCGAGTTTAGTCACAGATTACTTAATAGTTACTAGGTAACAAATACATCTCTCATACAAAATCGAAAGTACCTACGCTATAATAGCCTACTAAATCTGACCAATGACACCAGTAGCAACTACGAGGAAAAAGGAACCTAAGCACGCACGCAGAGGTGAAAATAACGTTGCCCGCCGTGTGCAGTCGTGCGGAACCGAATGCTGGGGTTGTACAAGGATTGTAATGTGTATATAATACTAGTCTGAGCGCATGCACTGTCGGCGATACACTCAGCTGTAGGCACTTATCGCGTAACCTCGACGAGTGACAGAGCACTACTTTAAGGCTCATTTAGATGGAGAGAGTTTCTCGTCTCGAACATATGATTATCGAAAGGATATAAAAAACTTTCCTTGTCTAAACATTCCCGATTATCGACGGTCCACGTGAGCGATAATCGCCTCGCCTTTGAATATTGAACGTCTCCGTGTAAACAGAACTCGAAAGCAAAAATCGTATTTCGAGTTTCTGTGCCAGCCGTTTCTACTACGAGTGCAGTGCACGAGGGTGTTTTGATTATCACTGCTTTTCTAAGACAAGAATTAATGAAACGAGAACGAAATAAAATTTTGGATTAAGAAATGTTATAAAATTTGAAAAAATAAAATAAAAAAATGTATATTTCTATGCAATTCCAAATCTGAATGATTTTTGCGTCATTTTGATATGTCCATAGTCAATACCGCAGTAATCACTCAACTCGAATGGCAATTCTCGCACTCAAAACGGTTCGAACCGATTTGTAGGATAATCGTATGAACTTGAAAAAATGTCATACGAGATCGTGTTTAGACAAGTCGAAACCTCGTAAGCAAGAATCTCCTTATTACATATTTATCTATGTAAACAGTCGAGGAGGCGATTAAGTTGCTTGCGAATCTCGTATGACATAATCGTAGGCGAGATTTTAGTTCATGCCTGAATGTAAACATTATGATACGATAATCTTATGGCGATTATTGCTTACGATAATCGCGTACGATTTTTCGTCACGAAGCGTGCGATAAACTCTCTCCATCTAAATGGGCCATTAGTCTCAACTAGTGTGGAGGTCTATGAAATCCTCATCACAGCTATTCCAACTTTTGAACGTGTATCGAGAGTGGTGGCTATTTTCTTCACATTCTTATTAACGGAATCGTTATGTCATCCTAATCAAAGAAGATAATTGTAACAAACTTACCATTAATCGCCTTCGTTTCCTTGATCTTGCGATAGGTGCCGGTCTGCTTAGCGTCCATGGCAGCATGCCTCTTCTCTGACATAGAGCGCCGGCCGACTGCGTCTCTGCTAAAGCCTGCGCCGCACTCGCTGCCCGACTCGCCACCACCGTTACCGCTACCACTGCCCCTGAGAATTAAATAAGGAGAAACTCTAGTGCAGATCATAATTGAGGCTATCAGCGCAAACGTGGTTGTGGTGGTGACAAATGATCCTAGCACATATTTTTTTCGGATGCTACTCGTAGTTTCATATAAAAAATATATAATTATATAGTGGTCATATATGATTACGATAAATATAAAATTAATTTGGCTAACTTTAAATCCCTCGTTCATTTAAATTCATCTTCTATATGCATTTCATTAACGAGCAACCTCGATTAATATCAAAACCGCTGTTGCCAAAATTCACACAATCATACGTTAAACACAATAAAATCTTTGTTAATGCTTGGTCGTAGTTTCTAATTTAAAAAGATATAACAAATTCTAGATTGTTAATATAATTTAAACTTTATCCTGTTGGCATATCGTTGAAATTTCAATTTCCTACGTTTTGATTGTATATTGCAATTTCAATCAATGTACTGCCATCTATCGGTTAATATCTGAACGACGACGAATTAGAAATGTTTACTTAGTTTTCAAAAAAAATCACCATGTTGCAGCGGTATAAATGTTTACTTTCGTTTCTTGAAACAAAAAACATATTGCGATATAAACAGAGAATTTCAAATTTATTTAAATTAATTAAAATAAGACTTAACGATGATAGAAACACCACTGTGGATAATATTACACGGTGCAACTATCATTTTTGCATTCCATGTAGCAAAATGAGGCATTTTTGTACAATTTTAGAGGTTTTGCGCGAGGTAATTGACACGACCGTAACATACAATGGCGGACTGAATAAGTTAGACAATGAGGACTGTGCTGTTGGCACGTTCATTAAGCACTTCTACTGTATTTATTGTTCTGCATATTTTTCATTCGGGGGCTTTTAGGGTATCCTATTACAAAATATTTACCTCGTAGTACCATAATCTTCTTCAATAATGACATTATGGTGCGCAGGCGGCGACCTTGACATGTGGACATGGCCGTGATTTGGTCGGTAATGGTGTCCGTTTGTCATTGGACCATCTGTCTGCGTAGCCATGTAATAACTCTCGTTCCTAAGCCCGGTCAGTCTATCTATCACAGGATTCCAACCATCCAAACGACTCCACTCAAAGCTATCTCTCTTTGGATCATGTGGTACTGTATCTTTGTCTCTTTCTAAATACCCTTTGCTGTCATCCGATTGGTTTGACACCCAACTCGTGTTATTGTTTATCGTTACTATCGAAGCATGTTTCTTGCTCCCTCTTACATCGTGGTTGTCAAAACCTCGTTCGTTACCTTCACGGTTATTATGGTTGAAGTTGTCTAACGATTTATTTTCTTTATCGGTTGAACCAGAATTGTATATGACTGTGTTGTAGTTCTGAGAATTTTCGTTTGAGTTGCCGGTGTCGTTTCCATTGGGTGGAGTGTCGTCTTTCCACCTTGCTAGACTGTCCATGCTGTCTGTAATGGCAAAACATTATGACAATACGTTAACTCTTAATACACCAATGTTACCAAGGGTACAAAGAAGTTTGATTTATAGTTTGATGAAACTGAAATTCACTATCTGATATTATGATTTTAAATTCGTAGTTTTTGCTCTTGAATTTTATTTGCAACAAAAGAAAGTTACCAGTCCGTCTTGCGATCGTAAGCGAAATGCTGCCGTGAACGTGCGGACGAGAGTGCAACAAGGCGCGGCGAAGTGTCTCCATCGCTTCAGCGTTCGACTGACCAACTAGTGTCACTCCGTTCACGCTTAGCAGCTGGTCGTTTGTGTGCAGTCTGAAATAATAATACAACTTCAATATTGCGACCACGACAATGTCTCAACATAGGTAAAAGATTATAGGAGGCGCTTTAAAGATACCTTTTTTTCAATAGGGTATCTTTTAATATTTTTATGCCGTAAGTAGTCGAGGTTATTTCAACGGAAACTTTGAATATTACAAAGAAGCAGATAGAAAGAAAAAGCATTCATTTGATTACCACAAACGACACCACACAAGGAAAAAACATAATAACTACAAAAGAAAATTATAAACAAAATGGTTAAATTAAATTAAAACACAATTACTTACATAAAGATAAAAACATAAGTAAAAAGTTCTTTACTAACTGATATTTATTATCTTTATTTTATATTTTTATTATCTATAACTCGTATTTGTTGGAAAATGTAATGCGTAACTAAAACTTGATTTTCAAACAGAACCCTAAGTCATATTCGGCTCTATATGTAGTTCACCAACTAAATTCTGAATTAAAAAATCTTTAATATATTTAACTAACCTGCCATCTCTAGAAGCTGCGCCACCATGCAATACTGACTTGATGAAGATGCCAAGGTCCTGTGGGTCTTGACCAACTGTGACCTTGCCCTTTACGCTTATACCGAGGCCTGCCTTCTCGGAGTCATGGACAGGTACGTCCAGTCGAAGGATTAGACGGTTTCGAAGACCTAAAATCTGTAATATGACATATTTTAATTGAAACTTCAATATGTGTAATTTCTTTTCAAGATATATGAAATACGTAAGATGTAACTAAATATTACTTTACTACGATAGTGTAACAAGAAGAAATATTTTGTCATTGTAAATAAAAATGTAACTATTTTGTTTGAATTTTTTTCGGCTTTTATTTTTAATTATTCCGCGATCTTTTCATTTACAACCACAGGGTATTTTAAAAGTAAAAAATTATCTTATTAAAGTAAATAAATACAAAAAATACTTACAAAAAAAAAAAAGGGTATTTTAAAAGTAAAAAATTATCTTATTAAAGTAAATAAATACAAAAAATACTTACAAAAAAAAAAAAGGGTATTTTAAAAGTAAAAAATTATCTTATTAAAGTAAATAAATACAAAAAATACTTACAGAATTCGAGGAAGAATTTAGAGCCTCCTGCAACGCACTATCTGCTGACTGGTCTTTTTTGAGAAGTTCATCTTTAGAAGCACTTTTCGGTATCCTCCCTCGTATAGAGTTATTCGTGCTGTTCTGGTTGATAGCGTGTACCATACTCGAAACACGGCCTTCGGGCTTAGTGTCGTCAGACTTGTTAATAACTATGCTATTTGGTGATCCTATGGGCTTCTCCACATATTTTGTTGGACTTTGTTGGGGTTCCACTCTCTGTCAAATAAATATAAAAATTAACAGAGCGATCGAACTAATTAACCGTATCTGAATATTTAATTAGAAATTAACCTCATATTAATGAACTTAAGATTCTCGTTTCAATTGTTTCCTGACCAATTACGGTATTAATAGAAAGTTCAACTACGCAAGGTTGATTTATATTATAAGCAGTTTGATTTTGATTAATTTGATCGCTTCTGAGTCTTTTGATTTGAGTATATTTTATGAATTCTAAGAATTATATTTCAAACGATTAGCTTCCTTTTGTTGCGTGTCGCAGGAGTCAAGAAGACACAAGTAATTGTCATGCACTGAAGCGAATTTTATTTCTAGTACTAAGTAGAATTAAATTGTACAGATAAAAACAAGCTCAGTTTAAGACTAAGGGTCGTATTCCAGAACTCTACTCATTGCTCAAGTCATGACATGAGTATGATTTAAAGCACTAGAAATCATACTCAAGTTCTTGCTATTAGAGTCGTATTTCCAGTGCTTGAAATCATACTCAAGTCTGCTCAAATCCTGACTTGAGCATTGAGTACAGTTCTAGAATACGACTCTAAGGTTCGTATTCCAGAACTCTACTCAATGCTCGAGTCAGGATTTGAGTATGATTTAAAGCACTAGAAATCATACTCAAGTCTTAGCTATTACGGTCGTATTGTCAGTGCTTGAAATTATACTCAAGTCCTGACTTAGTGTCAACTCTATTTATAAGAGCATACCAGAGCATTATAAGAGCATTCCAGAGTGTAAATATGCAGCGTACTTTTGTTAGAACTAAGAGTTCTGTGTCTCATTGAAAACAGTGTGCGTACAACTACTAATATTGACTGGCGTCTAATGAAAATTCTTCATAACTGGGGGTCTACTCCCGTTTTCCGTCCGACATTCATCGAAACAATTACTGTCAAATAAGTAATACTCGACCAAATCGAAAGCCAATGTCTAGTATGAAGGTTCATTCGCATTATGTATCTTTCAATATCGTCGAGGATTACTTATTTGACAGCTACTGCTTCCGTGGCCGAACGGTTGCCATGCCTGACTGCCACGCAGAGGTCCCATCAGGTCGATTCTGAACCTTACGATAACTCTGTTGTCGACCGATTCGATTAGATATCTTACGATTTCTCTATATATTTATTCACAATAACCGAACCGAAATGACGTCACACCCGTACGAATTACTTGTACTTCTCGACCGGCAAAGACTACAAACGTTATTCAGAACACAGTTATCGAATGAAAGTTACCGAACGTCCTTTTGTTTACAAAGCAAGAATGTAATATAAAAATCTTTTATTATTTTAAATAAAATTTTGATTTTGTTCAATTTTATTAATTTATTTTAATGCGAGACTAATGCGTTCCTATATTTTAGGCCTTTAGTCTTAAAAATATATATAAAAGGATTTCGTTTTTCTTATAATCTATATTCGCCGACTAACTCCGTAAACGCTGTAGGATAACGACATCGTATCCGAATCCGAATCGAACGTTTTAACTCGAATATTCTGAATAGCTCGGAATGCGCCCTTTGATTCAAGAACGATATCCAATCGAACTATTCGGTTAAGATATCGAAGAGTTCTGAATCGGGGTCCCGGTTCGATTCCCGGGCCGGGAGAAATATTTATATGGCCTACATTTATTTCTTTCGTGAGTTTGGGTGTAGTTTGTGGTTTGGTGTCCATGGCACCCGCGACACAGGGTTACCGTAGTGCGGGGCTATGTTGAGTGTTTGCGTTATTATTATTATAAATAAAATTTTAATTTTTTTTAAAGCAATTGCTTCGGACGGATGACGGAGAACGAGAGTAAACCCCCTGTTTAAGACGTTAGATAAGACGTTACATAAGATCGCGTAATGAGTTGTGGCGACCATACACACTCCGCCAACGCAATAATCTTCAAAGTCAAAGTCAAAGTCAAAGATTATTTATTCCATAGGTAAAATAAATTTACACTTGAAAACGTCACATTTAAGCTACTGCTCGTTCTCTACGCTGACCTCCCTGAGAAGAAGGAGCAAGAAACTCTAGGGATTGCTCTTTGCAAATAAACTTAAATGCTATGGAATACTTTGAATCAAATTTGTGTGGATTCTGGAGCCATGTCGTCTTTCCATACATCTTTATCTAACACGTAGTCTTCAATTTTGTAATATGATTTTTCGATCAAAATATTTTTAATGTAGTTTCTAAACTTAGGAAATGATAAACTTAATATATGCTCCGGAATCTTATTGTAAAAACGTATACAGTTCCCCATAAAAGAGTTGTTTACCTTGGTTAAACGAAATCGTGGTACCATGAGTTTGGACTTAGCTCTAAGGTTAATATTACGGATATTTTCTTTCTTATTTAAATTATGTATATTTTTACGGGCATATAAAATATTTGAGTAAATGTACTGTGAATGACTTCATTACGATTAACACAATAGGAAATGGAAGAACGATTTTTTTGCAAAAATACCGGTAACGACATAATAATACAACTAATAGACTGACTGACCTGAGTCCTGTTGGGCACAGTTCTCTCGACGACAATGTCTACGGTGGAGTCAGTGGGTGTGTTCCGAAGTAACGTGACCACTTGTTGCTGTGTCAGCCCTGACACTGATATGTTGTTAACGGACACGAGCTTATCGCCTGCACGAAGTCGTCCGTCTGTTACTGCTGCTCCCTGAAGATATCAATAAATATCTATGGTACAATATGTTTCCGTATATACTCCAATAGTACATACGAAATAGTAGGCATGTTTTCATGGAACTTAAGTAACAGATTTAAGAATGTTAGTCAGTATAGTCAAATACAAAAGTTCACTCTGTTTTTCATATTATAATAGCATCATAACATTAAGAAACAAGCTTTTTATGATCAGATAACTCTAAATACACATCAATTTAAGGATCGATCGTGTCGATACACAGATATAGGAACCTTAAAGTGGAATTTCTACATAATGAACTCTAGCTCTAAACGAAAAAACCCAATATAGACGTTTTGACGTATTTCGGCCACACAAAAATCGGTTTTCGACATTACAAATAAGAATTCAACTTGTTTATTTAATTGATAGTGAAAACAGAATCCTGAAGTGAAATATGAAGCTCGAAACACGACTGACAAACCATGACTCGAGTTTATTTTACAGCAAGAGAGTATATTTTATTTCTCAACCAATTCCCCTTAACCAAAAAGAACCAATTCCCCTTAAGTATAATGTTCCAAAAGTGATCATAAAGTACCTTTACACGGGCAATTTTTACCTTCATATGTTTACCTTTTTACACATTTACCTTCAAATATTCTTTCCTCAATTCGCTTAAATATTATTTAATTAAAATATAAAAAACTTTACATAATCAACTACTTTTGAAATTAACTGTAC
The DNA here is from genome assembly GCF_003589595.1 of Hyposmocoma kahamanoa. Classification (NCBI taxonomy): domain Eukaryota; kingdom Metazoa; phylum Arthropoda; class Insecta; order Lepidoptera; family Cosmopterigidae; genus Hyposmocoma; species Hyposmocoma kahamanoa. The sequence goes on along the minus strand of NW_020653536.1, from coordinate 4,997 downwards.
GTACATTAGCGTGTTAATGATGTAAATTAACCGTGTCGTGTAGATTAACCTAGATAAACCAAGACATATAGCCTTAATCTTACCTCAGTGACAAAACTCTTTATGGAAAAAGAATACCAAAGTCGAATTTGATAATTGATAATTAATTCATGCCTCTTAGGCACAAAGGAATATCAAATGGTAGCCGGAAGCAATGAATCTGTTGTAACGACAGTCGTAACAACGATGACGACTATTTTAAAGAGTTAGAGCGATGCCGCACGATGCGTTGCGTCCGCATTATAATGCCTGAATGGTGACTTTTTTTAATGATATCAAGTGACGGGACGAACAAGACGTGCACCTGATGGTAAGCTACACGCTTGTCCATAACAGTTGCAGTGTCACTAAGAGCTTTAAATCGCCAAGATCTGAGAGGCACTGCCACTGTGCCCGTCACCTTGACAAGTCCCACGCGCTTGTAATTTCACCAGCACCCTTCACGTTGACGCACCGTGACGCTGCGGTATACTGTATATAAATTAGAACTACATGCCACGTAGTGCGTTGAAACGGCGCGCAGCGGCGACGGAACGCGTGCGCATCGGAGAACGAGCAAGAAGACGAAGCAGCAAGGAGGGGTGCTGCGTGCGTAAGTAAAAGGTAATTATCTTGCATCGCAATCGGCTTTTGGAAAAGGATTATGAATGTAGCAACGTGCAAGCCATCCTGCAATCCTGTAATGCGTCCTGCGAGACTCCATACGTGGGCCTTACACAGGATAATGTGTGATCAGTTTCCTGCTTGCGCGACGGACTGCCATGTAGGTAGGGCCGTTTAAGCGGGGCGTTACGTACGTTGCGATCACGAGCTGATCGTGTATGGCACTCGGTGCGTTGAAATTATAGTTTGCAACGACGCAACGCTTTTAAAAGTCGACGTTAAATACACTAACAAAGTTTGTACTTCCGTTTTGTTATAACGTCGGTAGATGTAAAGACACAAACGAATTCGACTTATTAGCTTTAATCGGTCGATGTTTTGATTAAAATGAATGATGTTGGTTTTTGACTTATGTGCTTTAGTTTGCCAAGCCTAAATTTATACTAGTACTTTATTCTAATAAAGACTTTAGAAATTGCAATAAATATAATTCCTGAAAAAATTGTAACAAAATAAACACGAAAGAAAGAGTACTTGTGTCAACTTAGAGTCGATAGTTATTTTTTTTCCTAAAGTTATGAGTGACAAACAGGCACTTTATAAACAAGCATTGACCACAATCTGACCTGAAGGTTAGTGAAGATATGGTCGAAGATGGCGCACGCTTGCCTAATCTTCGCCTTGAAAACAGATTTGCCTTGACAGGCAACAGATCAGCAGTCAAATAATTAAACACTATCTGTTCGCCAGAAATAGACTCGACACAAAATTACCTACTTCATTCAACATTTGAAAGCAGTCAATTGGAAACACGGAAGTAAATGTTTGGTCTGTGTTGGAACCTTATCTATAGTTATTCATAAAGTTATTTAACAGAGATACTAATAAAAGAGATGCACAAAATTAAGTGAAAGATAGTTTTAATATGATTTGTTTTTAACTGACTTCAAAAAAAGGATGAGGTTCTCAATTCGTCGGTATATTTTTTTGTATGTATGTTACGCGATAACTCCGGTATTTGTGAACCGATTTTCATGATTCTTTTTTATTGGAAAGAGGGTACCTCCATAGTGGTCCCATTTCATTTTGAAGAAAATCATCCACCTCTAAGGGTGGCTATTCACGCATGGTCGTTCATTTTTATAAATAGCCCCTATATTTTTCTTAAGGAGCAATTATTTTAATGGTTGGTTTTGCTATTCTCCAATTCAAGGCGCTTTTTTCTCTCAATATACGTTGAGTAGTGAGAACCGATTTTTATTGTCTCCTGTGTCAAAACATGTATAGTCGCGAACTAGAGGATATTGCAATAAAACTTGGCAAATAGATGTAATTCCACGTACTTTTGAGGTCGGTTTTCTTAGTACTGTGTCAGTACAGAAATCTCAGTAGATTATTGAATTCCAAAGTCAAATTCAAAGAATCATTTAGTTTGTAAGTAAATATAAATTTACACTTGAAAACATCGCTTTTTAAGCTACTGCACATTCACTATGCTGACTTCCCTGAGAAGAACGAGCAAGAAACTCTAGGGATTGCTCTTTTCAAACAGACTTAAATGCCATGGACTACACTTTGAATCAAATTTGTGTGGAATATAGGCCCATATCGTCTTTTCATACATCTTTGTCTAACGCGGAGTCTTCAATTTTGAAATATGACTTCAATTAAAATATTTTTAAAGTAAGTTTTAAACTTAGGAAATGATAATTTTATATCCATTTATATATTTTTATATAATATATACCCCGGAAGCTTATTGTGAAAACTTATACAGTTCCCCATTGAATAATCGTTTACCTTTGTTAATCGAAATTTTGGTACCATGACTCTGGACTTTAGAACTAAGGTTCTAAAGTTAATATTTTGGATATCTTCTTTCTCAATTAAATTATGTATATTTTTTAACAACGCAATCCACCAAACAACGCCAATGAATTATATAGTATATTACCTTAGGTAGAATATTCTTAATGTAAATAGGGCAGTGTCCTCCAGTGGGGTTGTCTCTCGTGGTAATGGTGAAGCCGAGACCTTTTTCTCCCTTAACTAAGGTGACAGCGACTGTCTGCGTGGCACCGGAGATGGGTTTGGTGCTCGGACTCACTGGGACTTCCATGCCGGATATTGCGCGCTCGCCATTGCCCACTAGAAACGTCATAATGTTCATGTAATTTTGTTTGATTAACTGCCTTCGTGGCCGAACGGTTACAATGTTGGTTTTTCACGCAGAGGTCCAGGGTTCGATTCCCGGGCCGGGAAAAATATTTGTATGGTCCACATTTATTTCTCTTATGGAACCCGCGACACCGGGTTTCCCTACCGTTATGAGTGTGTGCGTTACTTATTTTATTTATTACTTTTTTCTTAAGTGATGGGACGAACAAGTCGTGCGCCTGATGGTAAGCGATACGCCTGGCCATAACAGTTACAGTGTCACTCAGAGATTTAAATCGCCAAGATCTGAAGTGCACTGCCTCTGCGCTCATCACCCTGAGACATAGATTGAAAAGTTTCATGTGCACGTAATTTCACCAGCACATTTACTTACCTTACTTACTTACTAAAATGATCATGCTATGGTTTTCAATAACGTTAGAGTTTACTTTTGTCCCGAAGGATTAGAACAGTTAAATTAAGTGAAAACCTCCTAAAATCAAACCACTTTTGTTCATTGTCTTTGGCAACTTCTTCAAATCTGGTTGATAAACATTTGCTGCTCATTGCCAAACGTGATAAAGTGGTATATTTTTATGGTACGAATGACGTTACAAGTTAATTAAAATAGAATATACTACAATATGACCTTCAATCTCAAAGCGAGATTATGTCGTCACTCACACATACAGGATTTGATTGATTTTGTGTGTGCAAAACCAGCGTGGGCACACTTTCACTAGCTTCAAAGTACAACAGTACCGTTGTACTTTGAAGTATCTGTAATGTAACTCTGTAATATCAGAAGGCAAATGCCTTTACACACGTACTTAAAAAATATAGTTACTTTAACACCTATTACTTTCAGTAAATTCACCTTCGGGTAAGAGATCAAGTGGGCGTTCTTGGACAGGGTGCACGCTTGCGACATTGTTTACTCCTGTTACCCATCTCAGCATGTCTTCCACTCTGTAATAAGACATAATACATTAGATAAACTAAATTACTATGAATGATAAAGTGGCAATAAACTGTATAAACACGCAGTAAGCAAATAACTTGAACATAAAAAAATTACATCCGTTTATGTAATATAAAATACTGTAAACATGTGACACATTATTCCTTTTATTTTCCAGCGAATAGCACTTTGAAATGCATGAACACGAATCCACAAGCGCACTACCGAATATTGGATTTAAATATTGTAGAGATCGATTATCTGATCCATCGTGTTATGATAGTTGATCGTACCGCACAAGGTTGAATTTTACTTAATTATTTCTGTATATTATTTGAATTGTTAATTTCATATTAAAAGTAGTTTTTGACGCAATAACCAGATGTCATCAAAGATTCCAGTCCAATAAAATTTAGATTTTATGTCATATGCACAGATTAATTCAAGTAAGCTATCCAAATTACTATAAACTAAATAAACTTTTGTCAAAAAAAAATGTTTTTACTGCCTCTCGCTCTCCTCTTTTCTATGTAACCATTGATACCTATCTACTTTATTCACAAGTTGGTCAGATCAGTAGGCTGATTTTAATTTAAAACGGAATCGATCCGATCGGGTAGCCCATCCGAGTCTCGAAATCAGATAGGTTTCCGAGCGGGAAGATGAACCTGATTTTTCCTACTATGTTTCTAATTTGTGATTTAGATCAACTATTGTTCCGATTTGAAATGTCAAAAGTTTCCGATCGGCCAGTTGTGATTCGCAATTATGCGCCGCGACTCGGAAGAGACGCAGTTTCCGATCGGGAGGCAATCAAAATCAAGCTGCAGGTCAAGTACCAAAACCTATCAAAACAATCGCAAAATATAACTATTCAAGTGCTTTTAAATATATTTATAAAAATATATTTATTAAAACTTTACGCAGAATATTTAATTGCATGTACTATCCTAACCTAAACCCACAGAATGATGTTGAACCATCTAGCAAATGCAAACAAATTCGGTTCTGGCAATGTACGGCCGCTGCCGCGACACGTTCTCTGCGCTCGCTCGGCTCACTCGTGCAACTTTGTCATATACTAACCTAACCTAAACCCACAGGAGGAGGTCGAACCAACTAGCAAATGCAAACAAATTCGGTTCTGGCAATCTACGGCCAAATGCCTGTATACCATAAATTAATTATATCTGTTGAACGTTATATCGACTAAAAATATGTCATTTGTTGTTATATA
>NW_020653535.1:233528-263141 GCF_003589595.1 Hyposmocoma kahamanoa | reverse complement strand
CGGTACACTATTTTGTTTTTTTCCTCAAGTTTCAAATACAATCACAGCAAAGTGGCGGCCTTCAGCAGCAATGTACTGAAGTATATGCCGGTTTAAAAAGTTTGTTCGTCTCGCTGAGGTTTTAAGCCCTTGCTATTACTTCCTATTGGGTTATTTGAAGGTTAATTGTTTTCAAACATCGTTCCAACGCTGTATAAGACCTCGATTCCCATATTACTGAAAAATAGAACCCAGTGCCGCTAGAGATGTGTCAAGAAGTGGCCGAAAACTTTAGAAACAGATATCATCCATAAAAAAACCGCGACTTGTATTTTTTTTATTACTCTCCTAAACTTTTTCACCCGTGTTTATACATTATATTTACTGACATCAGGGTTTGGTCACACATTCAGTTAAAAACAAGGTGTGTGTATTAGCAGTAGAGATCTTTGTGAAAGAGTGAGTCCAGGAAAGATTACCACTTTACCTATTTCTACCGTCAAGCAGCTATGTGAGCATGACTGAGTTCCGGTTTTAAGGGATACTGGTGAAATTACATGGGATTTGTTAACTTATGTCTTGGGGTGACGGGTGTGGTGGCAGTGCTCCTCAGATCTTTGCGATTTAAACAAGACGTGTCATGTACCACCAATCGTACTACGTATTCGTCCCGTTAATTGGAATTAGAAAAACAAAAAAACACATTCTCATCCAAACAATGCTGCTGGTTTAGTTTTTAAATTACGTATTAAAATAATTATACAACTCAAACAAAGGTTAACTATAGTTCTATGATCGGCGGACTAAAGCACATAAGCAAAAAAATTCTTCATTTGTAAATATATCATTATATATTTTTTGTGTTGTTTTTAGTGTTGGAAGTTAAATAACCTGTAGTAAAGTAACAAATGAATTTGACTTATGTGCTTTAGCCGTTAGATGTATTAATTTAAATGAATTAGGAGTTAAGATAGTCAGCAGTATTTTATTTGTGCAAGGGAACCATGCGGACAGTTCATATTAGGTACACATAATTGATATCAGAGTTACGGTTGAAAGCAATTATTGCTTCTGTTGGTGAATTGTAAATCATTTAAAAAAGAAATTCGAAATTTAACTTTAACGTGAGTTTGTATTTTCAAAGTTATCTGTAAATTACTTTATACCAAATAAATGCTGGGACGAAAAGTCGTGCACCTGGTGGTAAGCGACATGCCGGTCCATAGCAGTTGCAGTGACCAAAGATTCAAGCCAGCCTCCCCGCGTGCCCGGAACGATCATGCCTTGACAATTAGACGCACGCGGTCGCAGTGCATTCAAATATATATTTAAAATAGCAACCCCTAGAGTTTCTTGCTCATGCTTCTCACTCTGCGTTACGAATGAGCAGTAGAGTTTGATTGATATTTATTATTTTATCTTTAATTCAGACAACGGGGTCCATAAATTAGTTATTAACAGCTTTCTTAGAGACTATGTTAGTAAGAAAACTCATAAAAGGAGTCGAATTGACAACCTCCTCCTGTTTTTGAAGTCGGTTAATAAATAAGTTTTTATTTTATGTTCAATTGTAAGCTTTAGTACGTTAAAAAGCTGGGTGGGTAAGATCGTAGTAAAAACACGAGGGGGTTTTCATAAAAACAACATCTCATTTAGAAGTTAGTGGACCATTTATTAAAATAACCTTTTCGCTTATATGTTTATATAAAAATTACTGTCTATATTAAGATATTCTATGCACACGAACGACTCAATATAGCGTTATGAGTTATTTAAATGATGTGGGACATTCTGTACATAATACACGCCGCACCACAATGTGAATGCCGCCTACTTCTTCCTATTATGTACGTCCTAGTTTTTGTTTTTATTTTGATACTAGGCGTAATAATAAAATAACATTTTAGTCAATCATTGCATAATGAGGGTTCTTAAAATCGAGTACCGTGTTAGAAAGTACACTAACGTAAAGTGAGAGAGAGATTTTAGGACCCAATTATGTAATGATGGCAATACTCTTTCTACGAGTAAATAAAATGTTGAAAGAGAACCAATATTTAATGATATTGTTATCAATTCATGACAACAAACGCAATTACTTTTTAATAAATTTTAATCCATTTATAAGGGTAGGGAAAGATTCCACTACATAGCCTCTTCATATATTTTACACGGCAGACAAACAATGAGACAGAATAGAACTGGCTAAGTACCATATATATTTTAACCAATAATTTTTTTATTAAGATTTATGATCCAGTTGCAAGATTTTTGGGCCAATTTCACCAATCAGGAAGCAGTATACCGTTTGAGTAGTGTCCAGGGGGTCTACCACAACCTCTTAAAACAATATTAATTTAACCTTACATTGACTTTTCATGAGTCAACTTATTTGTAATGTAAAAACTATGATGTTTTATTGGCAGCTTTGTGACTATTCATTCACTCAGTTCGTACTATGACGCGACTTTGACATTAAAATAATATTGCTCTTATGTCAAATTTAGCAATCTTAAAATAGTTACAAAGATGCAATGGAAACAATATTATTTTCAGTTTTATTGTCTTAATATTGATTTGTAATGATTAAATGTTAAGTTGAACTTATTTATTTACATATATCTCTTCAATATTTTGTTTATTTTTATAGTGAATAATTTTTCGTGAAATAAAAATATGCGATGTTTTTTTCTTAAAATTATGACAGCGCCATCTAATATGCTCCTTGGCGAAACTAACAGTTGACACTAGACTATGGTTCCGAATTCACAATGTGACTATCAAGACTCAGCTTGTTTTATTTATTTTCTTCACGAAAATGCGGAATAATAATTGAATTTTTATTCTTTATTCTTTATTTTATTCTTTAACGTAGTCTGTCTAGAATCGAATTTTGTTGTTGCTTTGATCTATTCTTATTATGTGTATAATTATATTATAATACTAATTACATTACACAACATTAAATCCTCTTTACAGTCATAACTTACACCTACAGCTGTAATTATATTCACATTTGCTCATGCACTTATATCTTATATATTGTCAATCAGGTTATTTTAGATGCACTATTTACACTTTACTATGTATATTATTATTGTCAATGTATAACTTTACTCATAGTCGTTATATTTTTGCTTTCTAATAACTTAATCCCTCTCGTTGGTTCTGACTGAAAACCAGCGCCTTAGGAAACTTTGGCATATGCTGAGTCAGCGCCGTTTCACTGCTATGACAATCATGTTTTGTTTTTACTTTTATGCTTAATCTGTATTTGTGTTATATCAGTGAATAAAGTGTTTATCTATCTATCTATCTAAAACAACGTAATTTTAATAGATTTCATTATTTCATACTTTTCTTTTTTGGCAGTTAAAAGTCTCTGAAAGTATATAATATTAAGTACTTTAACATTATACTACGATAACACAATTCGGAACATCAAAAAAGAAAGAGATGGCATTATACAGTTCATATAGCGTTATTTCTTTCCTACTTTTTTAAGGAATAGACAATATTCGGAAAACATTCGTTCTTTCAGCCACTTCAGCAATAATACATTACTTAGTTGATAGGTTTGTCATAGTACGAAAATGAATAATATTACAATAAGCTTACTTTCTGCTTACATTGAAATAAGATTGTTTTTGGAAAGGTTATGGTAGGCCCCCTGATTATTATTTGAATTAGCAAAAACACGACGTTCTTTTTTTGAAGCTCATTATAGTTCTGTGTACAAAACTTTGATGACAAGTTTCATTCAGCGTAATGGCGAGTACCATATATCTCATTTACATTCAGCCGTAGTTAGCAGGGAAGTGGGCAGGACGAATGTGTAAACGCGATACTTCTCATGCCACTGCCATTGCCACTCGCGCTGCCCGGCGCTCCCCAAAATGGCGGTTTTTTGTGCGGATGTCAAAGGACTGGCAGCGCGAGCGGCAGTGCGTGTTTACATTCTGCTCCGACGCTCAGTACTCGCCAAGCGCCTGGAGGAGAAAGACGTTCGTTTAGATACTTTAGATCATCGAAAATGCCGTCCGAATGGAGCAATGATATTACAATAAAATTCTTAGAACTACTGGAAACGGAAAAAGTCATTTGGGATGTTAAGGATAAACAACATAAAAAGAGACAGCGCGGCCGCTGTAATTATTTCGACGTCTGCCATTGCCGAAACTTGAAAGCGAAGTGAGTGGTAGGGCAGTATGTAAACACACACTCCTCTCGATCCTGCTGCAGCAGTATTTAGGGAATTATTGCCGGCAGCGCGAGGGGCAGCGGCAGGGGCTGAATGTAAAAGGGACAATAGACATAGAATTTTCATTCGGAACTAAGAAAAGCGCCTTTACGATATGGTTTATGAAATTTTTGCTCTTAGGACGGTTAGGATGTAAGAGTCACAAAGTTTTGTAACGTAAAGTCTAAAATGTTGAAGAGTTCGTTAAAGATGGTGGTGAAATTACAGGCACATAGGGCTTGTTAACTTATATTTCAAAGTGATGAATGCGGTGTCAGTGCCCCTCAGGTATTTTCATTTTAAATCTGGGTCGCACTGCAGCTATCATGGATAGATATGTCGCTTACCAGGCGCACGACTTGCTCGTCTATATCTTTTTAAATTTATTTTTATTCAAAATAAGTGCGCATTTGACCTCTATCTCACCTGATGGAAAGTGACGTTGAAGTCGACGATGGAGCCAGCACCACATAATGCCTATTCACACTCGCCTTTAAAAGGTCTAAGTCTTAGAATAATAACGCATAGAAACCTAGTCCGCACACGCTAAGTGAGGCAAATTGAAGCGCGCCAAAAGGGCGTACACGAGCGGGCAGGCCTTCAGTGCTCAAGGTCAACTTGCACCGCGAACAGATCAAGAATTTTAGCTAAAAATTACGAAATGTGTTACAAACATAAAATAGATACTAACATCACATTCCACAAGGAAGTAACGCGTTTCAACTTGTATTTTTATATAAATATTCACTAAAACCGAAAATTAACCTACTACTAAACCTAGCCTACATGAATTTGATTTTTGCCTCACTTGTGACAGTTCGTTTGATACGAAACTATCATTCTATGCGTTATTATTCTAAGGTCTAAGTTATAACGTTCGCATACAGGAAACAAGTCTGCGGGCAGGGAGTTCCTCATCTTAGCCTTCCGCCATATAAATGTGGCAGCGAAACGCATCGTGCCAATCCTTGGAATATCCAGAACATAGGGGTGGAAACCCAGGCTACGTCTCGTCGAATTAATTCGTGCAATTCCCCTTAAATCCCAAAATTTTTTTTTATAATCTACGAGTACATACACTCATGGTACTAACACATATGCACCACATTAATTTCACAATGTTTTTGCTTTTCATGTACCGCAATGCGCTACCCTTGAAGGTGGTGGCTGAAAATCAGTGCTTTGTTTTTGGACAAATTTAGCACTGAGGTACGACCTGTTTAGCTTGCTGCAGCACACACAAGCTGTTTGTCATTAAGTTAGTATTTGTGTAGTTGTTTTTATTTTATTTTCTTCTATTTTGTTTCTGTGTTTCTTTTTTAATCCATTTATTGACGCAAGGCAATAAACGTTTTATCTATCAATCTATCCTCCGTGGCTCCTCCTCCGTGGCTCCTCCTCCGTGGCTCCTCCTCCGTGGCCGACCGGTTACTACGCTGAACTACCGCGCAGTGGTCACGGGTTCGATTGCCGGGCGGGGACAAACATTTGTATGGCCTACATTTATTTCTCTCGTGAGTTTGGGTGTAATTTGTGATTGTCTATGTGTGTGTCTATGGCACCCGCGGTTCAAGGTTTCCCTAGTCCGGGGCTATGTGTGTGTTTGTTTGCGTTATTATTATAGTGTTATTATCTATCATATCACAAAAAAAGATGCCAAGTCCCATGTGCCTATAGTTTCAAATTCTGCCGTTTGAAACCCGTTTACAAATTGTGCTGCCAAGCAGTAAAGTGCTCGTTATGTGAATTAAGACATGAATAAATTTATCTAACTATTATTTTCAAAACGATTCATTAATGGATGGCTATTGGAACAAATTAACATAATTTTATTGCACAACAGTATCTAAGGTCATTGTACAATATACTTACGATTTTTATGACTTATTATATCATTTGGACAAAGGAACCAATTATCATTGCCGTCGAAACGACTGAGGCCTGATAGTAAAACCGGTCGATCTATGGAAACTGGCCAGTGTGGAATGCGGTGTCACAGCACAGCGTCGTCAAAGATCGCACTCATGTACATCCAAACATGTGTGGAGTGACGAAATTGTAAAGGCTCAAATATAATTCCAGTCAGAGTGACAACTTTCAGTTTGTGTTGAAGCCTACGACGACCCAAAAAACCAGGAGTAATATTATAATTGGTGGCAAACTATGGGGATGAATGACTTTTGAGGTCGGTTTCTTTAGTACTCTGTACTGAGATTATAAAATATGTAAAAAATTTCCGTTTTGCTTTTTCGTTTTTTTTTCTGTAGTTAGTACTCTCATCCCTTGAAGTATGGACCGGGCACTGGTGTGGGACGCTATGTGTATCCCACACACTTGCCCCGTCCCATTTCTAGCACACCAGCAATAGGGATGGCTCCGCAGCTAAGCTGGCGGAAAGAATAAAAGTAATAAGTACCAGGACCTCGGCTACGAATACTTATTTACAGCCTTTGGAGTCGAAACCCTGGGCCCGTGGGGTCCCGGTGCCCTTCATCTGTTCAAAATATTATCCAAAAAATTAATAGACTGTCTGGGAAACGCATTAGCATAGCCATACAAAGAGGGAACGCTGCCAGCATCTTGGGCATGAGGACCCCAGTTTATTATCTGGTATTTAAGCTTGAAAGCTATGAAAATAAAATGCTCTCTTTATAATACTCTTTGTTTAATTCTTTTTATACTAAACAAGCCCGAATAAGTCTCTGGAAGGAGAGATATCCCCGGGGCATCACTCATTCCGCTGTCTGAGCACCTCCCTCCTGAACATGAAATACTTTGACAAACTTGGAAGTCTCTAAATAGGTTGCGGACCCAAGTCGGCCGAAGCAAGGACAGCTTGCACAGGTGAGGTTATAGCTCGGAGAGAGCATGTATGTGTGGTGTCTCTTTCTAGACAATTGCACTTCATTTTGTCATGCCCTGCGTACCCCTACACCTGACTGTAACTACACTGATTATAACGCTGTGTCAGTCGCAAAGTACCGATCGTCACTTCCTATATGGTATGGTCCTTACAAATATAAACGTCAGAGCCGACACAAAGAAGAAGGAGAAGTATACTTTTTATATACCCATCGTCATTTATTTCTTTACGAACATAAAATTATGTGTTAACATTAAAATTCAGATGCTCAATATTTGTGCACATTTATAAACCTCATCGACTCGTATATTGGCTGAGATGGCATCGCACACAGTAACACATTGCATGTTTGTCTACTTCACACGGCAAGCAACTAAAAAACAACACACATCCTAGAATACATCCTCTCCTTTCCATCTTCAGCAGCGTGAAAATACGTTTTTAGGCCACAGACATTACGCTCTGAATGGCTCTTTTAAATATGTATTTTTGCTGCGAGAAAAAGTTCTGTTTCAAGTGTTGTATTGTTTCCTAGCTAAGAATTGTTTTCAATGTATACATCGGTTGCTCTATTTTCAGTAGTAAGTCCTACTCTGTAGAACAGATATCGGACATAGATATTGAATAAGGGCGATGTCATTTAAAAAGCATATTGAACTATCTATTACCTCATTTACGGTGAAGTAAAATTTACTAGCTACTTTGGTTTTCGCACGCATTCGCAAAGAAAAATTGCGTGTTAGCCAGTTCTCAATTGGTATGATATAGATGTTATCCATCCTTGCCTTACCTGGTCTCAACGAAATTCATTTCGAGGCAGTACCTATTACACAAAAATCTATTATAGTGATCCGTTCAGCTCTTGCAGGTTACCTTGATCTATCATAAATAAATGTATATAAATCTTTATTTACAAAGAGTAACCGTTAGCCGCTCACGCGATACATGCTGCCGTAGACGCATACCACACCTAGAGGTGCCGGTGATGATTTTATACCGATATATCGGATATCGAACAAGTAAAAGAACTAATATTAATTGCTATTTCGGTAACTACTCTAGCAAACCATAAAGTTTATAATGCCTGGGTCTGTCATTTAAAAAAATAAACAACTTCAAAAATACGTCACGACAATCGTGTGTGTTATTATTTGGTTTGGTGATTTCGGGGTTTATTTATTGAAAACATACCGTAAGTAGCGTTTTTTAAGTTTACCCTGAATATAAATGTTTATAAACTATACTTTAAGGAGTAATTTCATGGTAAACGTTAGAACCACTCAAACGGAATATTATCATATTTATCCAAGTACACTAAAAATTTCATTAGTGCTTTTTAAGTGCAGGATTTGCGGTGTATTACTGAATTTTATTTGAGATGTTTTTGTTGGTAGTGCGGAGGGTATTTATTTAGCAATGCAGAATAATAATTTTTATTTAAAAAAACATGTATTTAAACTGAATGCAGTACTTATTTGCGAAACCAAATAGCCGCCATTTTGCGGTAGGAGGAGCGCATCGCGTGAGCGGGTATAGTTTCTTGCTCATTCTTCACAGGTAATCTGCCTTACGAATGAGTAGTAGAGTTCAGTCAATGTAACGATTTCAAGTGTAATTTGTTTACCTATCAAATAACGATTATTTGAGTGAGAAACAATTGAGAAAGTTATCCAAGTTAGACTTTCCTATCCACTCACTATACAATGCACTCACAATGCCAACCGTTGGGTCACTAAGGTCATCAAATTCCGAAGGTTTTCATTAACAAGCAAGTTAATCTTTTTACAGTATATTTAATCCTTTTTGTACTTTAAAAAGCTAACCATACATCCTATAACCACAGAACCACACGTTGTTGGAACAATGCACTGACAATGACGTGTTCATGTCACAATCGCGAGTTACATTTTACACGAAATTAACTTGCGGAAAAACTGCATATGAAATGTAATTTTCGAGGTTTTAGAACAGCTTTTTGCTATTAACAATCACAGATAAAATATGCTACATACTAGAAAATTAGACAGAGTTATCGGATGGATATAAAATATTATGCTGTATTATTTAAATTTTTATTAAATTGATATTCAATTATTTTTTGTGAAATTACTCCACTAGTTTGTTATAATTATTAATACAAAGATCGAACACTCAGAAAAAATTCCTTCCATCCGGTCGGATTCGAACCGACGTCTTCTTGCATACAGTGCCAGACGCTATACCAACTAAGACACGGAACGAACCAACGGACCTCACGAATTTTTCTATGTGCTTGCGTCGTGACTTTGTACTTGGTCTTTTCAACGACTTTTTAGTCGTAGCGCCATCTATGAGAAAACTATGACAGATTTATCACCTAGTTAGTACCTTTACAGCTACCAGTCCTGGCGAGAGATGTCGCTATTCACTGTATTAATTAAATTTTTATTGAATTGATATTCAATTATTTTTTGTGAAATTACTCCACTAGTTTGTTATAATTATTAATACAAAGATCGAACACTCAGAAAAAACACTCAGAAAAAATTCCTTCGATCCGGTCGGATTCGAACCGACGTCTTCTTGCATACCGTGTCAGACACTATACCAACTAAGCCACGGAACGATCCAACGGACCTCACGAATTTTTCTATGTTCCTGTCGTCGTGTCTTTGTATTATGCTGTAGGCAAATGTAGAAAAAAAGCTGAACAGAGAAAATTCCAAATGAAGAAACAAAGGATTAAAGAAACAGAAGGGGGAAATATTTAGACATTTACAAAAATTATGATTGAAGAGAAGACAAGAATGATAAAGAGAAGGAGAGAAATGAAATCAAAATGAGCAGATGTCAAAAAATCAAAGAGCTGGCTCTGGATCGTGAAGAATGGGCAAGGCTACGCTGAGTAGGGCATGGCTCTTAAATAAAAATAAGTACAAAGAATAATAAATAATATCCGCTCACGCGATACATGCAGCCGTAAACGCATACCACACCTAGAGGTGCCGGTGATGATTTTATACCGATTTATAGGATATCGAAGTTATAACAGGTAAAAGAACTAATATTAATTGCTATTTCAGTAACTACTCTAGCAAACCATAAAGTTTTTAATGCCTGGGTCTGTCATTTAAAAAAATAAACAACTTCAAAAATACGTCACGACAATCGTGTGTGTTATTGTTTCGGTTGGTGATTTCGGTGTTTATTTATTGAAAACATACCGTAAGTAGCGTTTTTTAAGTTTACCCTGAATATAAATGTTTATAAACTATACTTTAAGGAGTAATTTCATGACAAACGTTAGAACCGCTCAAACGGAATATTATCATATTTATCCAAGTACACCAAAAATTTCATTAGTGCTTTTTAAGTGCAGGATTTGCGGTGTATTACTGTATTTTATTTGAGATGTTTTTGTTAGTAGTACGAAGGGTATTTATTTAGCAATGCAGAATAATAATTTTTATTTATAGAAACTTGTATTTAAACTGAATGCTTTTCTAATTTGCGAAACCAAATAGCCGCCATTTTGCGGTAGGAGGAGCGCATCGCGTGAGCGGATAAATAATAAACACCATAATCGATTTAATTATCAACTTCATACTACAATATCTAGAATTATTTGAATGATTGCTACTACCACATTGTTGAAAATTCAATTCCACCCACATAAAACAATAGCATATACACCAACTGAACAACAGCAATATGCAGGCGGCCGTGGTACTAAATTTTCTCCGTCATTTTGGAAGTAGAAAATTAAATTACGCAATGTTTTTGAAAAACATTGTCAAGATATTTAAATCTAAATGGGCCTGAACCTTCGCCTGAGATCTTCTCTTCTCTTTCTCTCCCGTGCAGTGCAGTGATCTCAAGAGATATAATTCCCAATGTGAAATCATTATTTATTGAAATTATATGAATACATCTAGCTTCTAGCACTATCTAGCTTGCTAGTTAATGGGTTTCAGAGATCATTATACTCTTATGGATATTTCTTTTACCCAATAAAATAATAATTTTTGGCAAAAGGTGGTCAGTATATAAAATATCCCAAAATAACATTGAACACTGTTTTAATATTCTGTATAGGAGTCATATCCGAAACCTGAAGCCACACAAAGTAATGTTTGCATAATTACTTTAAAAAAAACAATGTAACAGAAATTCTCAACACAACGGCAGTCTCTGTTGAATTTGCGCTATTTTTCTCATTTAAATCTGAATGTGTCATAGTAGGCTTTGTTGTTGGAGTAGAGACATGAAAGGGGGGAAATATAGATAGATAGTCGTTCATTGTCAACGTAGTTGCGTCATCGTACTTAATGAGACAAAAAACAAATCGTGAATGTTAGGTAGTTAATCACAGGCGACAATTCCAACATTAAAAATAGAATGTCGTACATGCAGTAGTATTTATAGCAGCCAAATAGCGATCCCTAAATAAGATGTCGAAATGTAATGAAATAAAATATGAAAACTTTGAGACGTAGTAGGTACTTCTGAATTGGTTTGTTTTAGCTATTTCCACAGTTCGATTACGTACACTTTTACATCATCATCACGTTCCTCGTTAACCCATTGGCTTTTCAGCCGTAGTGCCATCTATGAGAAATCTATGAAAGTATTTCGTCACCCAGTTAGGTAACTTTACAGCTACTAGCCTTATCTAGAGATGTTGCTATTAATTGTAATTAAATTTGTTGTGAAATTACTCTACTAGTTTGTTATAATTATTAATACAAAGATTGAACACTTCACAAAACAATACTTCGATTCGTGAGGTCCGCTGGTTCGTTCTGTGGCTTAGGCATAGCGTCTGGCACGGTTTCCCAGAAGAAGTCTACTCGAATACGGTCGGATTGAAGGATTTTTTTCTAAGTGTTCGATCTCTATATTAATAATTATAACAAACTACTGAAGTAATTTCATAAAAAATAATTGAATATCAATTCAATACAAATTTAAGTTAGAGCAATTTATATTAAGAAATGTACATATTAATTTCTTTGTATATATTAGTGATAAACATAATATTATTATAATAAATACAAATAGCATAAATATACTGGGATACTCTTCACAGTCATCTCAACAAAGTCACAAATTCATTTAAAAGTAATGTATACGCTTCTATAATAAGATCCCCATTCATTTTGCAAATTGGCCAATTAAGAAGTTTAATACCATCGTGTAACCAAAACGTAAACAAAATAATTTAAGCGGGAGTGGTCTGGATTAAAATCTTTCAGGTATTTCTATAAACAATATTGGGAAAGATACATAAACAAATATATTTATTTCCAAAAATCAACCTTTTTTTAACCGACTTCAAAAAAGGAGGAGGTTCTCAATTCGACTGTATGTTCTTTTTTTGTTTTTTTTTTTGTATGTATGTTACGCGATAACTCCGGTATTTATAAACCGATTTTCATGATTCTTTTTTTGTTGGAAAGGGAGTATTTCCATAGTGGTCGCATTTCATTTTGAAGAAAATCATCCACCTCAAAGGGTGGCTGTTCACGCATGAAGATTCATTTTTATAAATAGCGCCTAACTTTAATTTAGGAGCAATTACTTTTAGCAATTATTCAGTTGATTTTGCTATTTCTCCAATTCAAGGCGTTTTTCTCTCGATATACTTTGAGTAGTGTCGTAGTGAGAACCTATTTTTATTATCTCCAGTATCAAGTCCTGTATAGTGGCGACGTAGGGGATATTTCAATGAAACTTAGCAAATAGACGTAATTCGACGTATTTTTGAGGTCGGTTTTTTTAGTACACTGTACAGAGATTATTGTATAATATGAAGTGACGGGGCGAACAACTCGTGTGCCTATAACGCGATAGCAAATGTGCGTAACGTGTCACACTGGTAATCTTTCGTTTTTAGTTTAGCTTTGGTTTTTCTTTTGACAGTTAGCGCGATAGTAATGTACGCAACGTGTCACCGGAACACTAACGCTGACATTACTGCTTGGCGGCAGAAATAGGTAAGGTGGCAGTACTGTAATGACTTCTACCACTTGTATACCGTTTGTACGCTTACGGAGCCTCCACCATTTTGTAATGAGGGGTAACTCAGATTGCGTAGCGAGAGGTACTTCTAAGAATGTAAACTAGGATTAACTTCAAAGATTTGGTTTATTTCACGTTTTTTACATGGTTTATACTTTCAGTCTAGGATGTCATATGTAATATGTCAAGATCTTCTGTTTTCTTATTTCAATCCTTAACATTCTAAATATAAAACTATAATCACTACCTATATTCAGCCAGCAATTCTACTCATAGAGTAGAGCCTAGTCTACAGTACTTCCCTGGACGAACTCTTTCACAAAGACCTCTACTTCTGCTGCTACACTGGATATTATAAAAAAATCTCTGTACTATCAGTAGCAGAGCAATGGAATTCACTTGGAACACCAGAACCAATTAAGAAGAGTTCATTTCCCAGATCGGTCCTACCGGGAATCGAAACGCCCACAGTGCAAATCGTTGCGCCACCGAGGTTAAGTAAAGTTTTATTGTATGTGACATAATCACTCAAAGTTCTTTGTTATTTTACATTTTTAGGGAAACTGACAGTTAGGTATATAAATTGTATTTTATTGACCATTTACAAGTTTCCATCATTAGAGCTGTGCAAACACTCAGAAGAAAAAAGTTCGATAAAAGAAACTCTTACTTAGATTATCTATTAAGGAAAAGAATGAAAAACTTATTACAGAGTAGTCGCTGAAGTTGGTCAATATTGTGATATTTCGCTGTTTTTTATAGCACTCAATACTCAATACTCAATATGTTTATTGCATTCATATGGTATACATGTCTTAAATTTAAAATAATGCTACATATATGAGTCCTTTATTAGGGATAACAATAACAGCTAAGGTAGGCCGATGTTTCAATTATTAATTAAAATTGTTATTTATCAAATAATAATATTAAAAAAATGTCATATAATAATAAAGAAATACGTCATATTATGAGTACAATTATGTCACTTGAAAGTTTGAATTTAATTAGATTATATTTATATATTATAGTATATAATTAACATTTATTTATTATTCAAATTTATTATAATATTATTATTTTTATTTGTCATCAAAGTATTCATTTAAATTGTAATAGCATTTATTAATAAGATGTAATTTTAATTTATTTATAAAAAGTGAATACTTTTCCTCGTTTTTAATAATGGGCGGGAGCTCATTGAATATCCTCAGCGACATCGAGTGGGGACTTGAGCTGTGTATGTGTAGCCGAGATCGTGGCAGAAGCAATCTATTGCGCGGTCTAAAAGTGTGTCGTTGAGGCAGGTCGTCAGTGTTAGTTTAAAAGTCAGGGTGTTGTTTAATAAATTTACAAATTTCTAAAATGTATATAGAACACAAAGTCAAAATTTTAAATTGTTTAAAGTGCGGTCTGCAGCTATCCGTACTACTCAAATTGCCAAGAATACGGGTGCATCTTTTCTGGATTGTAAATAGCTATGTAAATAGCTCACTAGCTCGAATGAATAAGGAATTTCGTCTATAGTTTACTTTCGTTAAAAAAACATGTACTTGTCATGTAGTATACTAGGATGTCGAAGATTCGAAAGCATATATGTCGATCCAAACGTAAAAGTTCCTTAAAATAGAAATTCTAGCTGTAAATTAATGTATCTAGTATGCAAAAACTTACTATTTTCTCTAGCTATAATCAAAAGCTTACGTATTCATTCTCGAGAAATCAGGATTGTAATGATATAGGTTCATGTGCGTCTGAAATATCAAAGGAAGAAATCTATTTAACGTATAATTGGTGATCTATTTTGGGAATTATCAGAAATTTCTGTAAACGCCAACATTAACATAGAGCTGGCATTCAATTCTATTGATAAAAGACGTCGCCGGAGATGGTAGCGAGATCAAAATTATTTGAAATTTTATTTAAGATCAGTCGTTATCAACTGATGTACCCACTGCTGGGCATGGTTCTCCTCTCGGGCAAGGGATTAGGCTAAAGTCCGCCACGCTGATCCAATGCGGGTTGAGGACTTCCGAGTTGAGACTACAGGTGTTATCACGAAATTTTTTTTTTAATATATAATTGACACACGCTTGGCCACAACCTCACCTGATGTTAAGCGACCGACGATAGGACGCGTTTCCCTAAAAAATGCCTATTCACTCTAGCCTCGAATAGCCCCAAATTGTACTTTTCGGGAAACACAGATAGAGTATTCCATTCCTTTGCAGTACGCATCAGAAACGAGGAAGCAAAGCGCTTAGTGCGAATAGGTGGTATATCAACGACATAAGGATGCAGTGTTCCGTACCTCTAGTCGACCGAAGGAAGAACGGTGAGGGTGGAACCAAATTGAAAAGTTCCGACAAGCAGGCTACTTTTCTGCGATTGTCGAGATTTTGTAGCTTCAACTCCACAAGAGAATTGTTGTTAATAAATCTCTTTGCTATTCGTTCCACCAAGTCCAAAGCAGCTAACTGGTAATAGGCAGAGCCATCTCAAAGGTGGTAGCAGTACATCCATGCATGATCGAAATTGTGCTTTACACAGATTTTAAAGCTGTTCAGGTGTAAAGTACCGCCTGATCTTGTAAAGTATGCCTAGTGTTTTGGCAGCAGTTCTTGCCAGACACTCGATATATCGCCCAAAGTTGAGGTTGGATGGCAATCCAGACCAACTAACTCAAAGTCGTCACTTATCGATACGAATACATCTCGGAAAATCGGAGTAAGGTGTCCCTACACCTTACTCCGTTTTGATGAAAAAAGACACGCCAAAAAGCTCATGGTAAATATCAAATTAAATTTCGCACCTAAATTCTGAAAAACTCAGAGGTGCGAGTCTGGATTCGAACCCACGGCCTCTGACTTGAGAGGCGGTAGGTCAAATTATTAAGCTGTCACGGCTTTTTTTATATATTAAACATTGACTTACAAATAAATGGACGACGGGTCTAATACAAAAACCACGAAAAAAATGTCCCAAGTCAACCTATTTAAACGTAGTGACATGTAAAGGAATATGAAAAAACTAAAACGTTGAATTTAAATTGTAATGTCATCGCAGTACTGTCTAATTTTGCTTGCTTCGCTGTCAGTCGAACAAACGAAGACTAAAGCGTGAATGACGCTCTGTATACGATTTTAACGCCCTATAAGTTCGGACACTTTTTAGCGCGGACCCGACGTCCATATAGTTGTAAGTCAATGATGATAGAATATTGTTTTCACATCAACAATAACCGCTTACGCGATGCGCTCACCCCACCGCAAAATGGCGGCTATTTGGTTTCGCAAATTAGAAAAGGATTCAGTTTAAATACAAGTTCTTATAAATAAAAGTTATTATTCTGCATTGCTAAATAAATACCCTCCGTACTACAACAAAAACATCTCAAATTAAATGCAGTAATACACCGCAAATCCTGCACTTAAAAAGCACTAATGAAATTTTTGGTGTATTTGGGTAAATATGATAATATTCCGTTTCAGTGGTTCTAACGTTTACCATGAAATTACTCCTTAAAGTATAGTTTATAAACATTTATATTCAGGGTAAACTTAAAAAACGCTAATTACGGTATGTTTTCAATAAATAAACACCGAAATCACCAGCCCAAACAATAACACACACGATTGTCGTGACGTATTTTTGAAGTTGTTTATTTTTTTTAAATGACAGACCCAGGCATTAAAAACTTTATGGTTTGCGAGAGTAGTTACCGAAATAGCAATTAGTATTAGTTCTTTTACCTGTTATAACTTCGATATCCGATAAATCGGTATAAAATCATCACCGGCATCTATAGGTGTGGTATGCGTCTACGGCTGCATGTATCGCGTGAGCGGTTATGTACTATCCAACTTCACCATTCTTGGGTTTCAGATTATGCTGTCTACCACGATTGTGTTCACAGGGGGCTAAAATCTTATTTCACACGGCTGGCAAAGTATTTGCGACATTAAGATTATTTCCTTAACGTTGCTAATGTCTATTGGCAACGTTACCACTTTCCAACAGGTAAATCATCTGCTTATACATTGTATCCAAAGCCATATTTCAAAAAGAATTTTATTTCGCAGTCTTTTTCCTTGCTTTTAGTTTTATACCTCCTCCTAAGTGTTTGGAATTACGTGATAGTTTGCGCTCTATAATACTAATATCTTCTCTCTCTTTTTGCTCATAGTATTTACATAACAGTACAGTTTTCTGTGAAAAGTATCGTAAAATCACAGCTTTTGTCTGCAGTACATTAGCAGAAAATTGAAATATTGTTTCATTGAAATTGATAAAGGCATTCAGGCTATTATTATTATTAATAATAATACGCATCGTTTGCCGGTTCTTAAACCTGAGGTCAGAAACCCATCTGACTGAGTCATTGTGTAATGCCTCTTCCAAATTTAAAAATTCAAAATTCAATTTCTATTTGTGTAACAAGTTTATTATGTACACTTTATTCATTTTAATACTGGGCTGCACAGGCTATACACACTTCTTGAATAGTAATAATATTATTTGGTTATAATATTACGTCTTGCCATTTTTGTTACATTTCATCTTCAGTTAGAGCATTGTTCACTTTATTAGTATTTCTCAATATTAGTTTTTAACCGACTTCAAAAAAGGAGGAGGTTCTCAATTCGACTGTATGTTTTTTTGTATGTATGTTACGCGATAACTCCGGTATTTGTGAACCGATTTTCATGATTTTCTTTTTGCTGGAAAGGGGATACTTTCATAGTGGTCCCATTTCATTTTGAAGAAAATCATCCACCTCTAAAGGTGGCTGTTTATGCATGAAGATTCATTTTTATAAATAGCGCCTAAATTTTACTAAGGAGCAATTATTTTAATGGTTGATTTTGCTATTTCTCCAATTCAAGGCGTTTTTCTCTCCATATACTTTGAGTAGTGAGAACCGATTTTTATTATCTCCAGTGTCAAGTCCTGTTTAATGGCGAATATATGGATATTTCAATAAAACTTAGCAAATAGACGTAATTCCACGTACTTTTGAGGTCTTTTTTTTAGTACTCTGTACTGAGATTATTCTCGTTCCGCGACGCTACAGTTTCTATAGAAACACCGAATACGGCTCAGACGATCACAAAATTTCTCTATATGACTATATCATGCAGAACACTGGTTCATTTTAATTTGTATCTTTTTATTCTTTATAGTGTTATAGCTCCATCGATAAAATCGATTATTTCGCCAACGTCAAGTTAAGAAAGACACGCGTTTATTGTATAAAATTTGACCGGTGAATTTGTATCGAATTCGCTGAGAGAAAAAATTATAACAACATTCGGAAGAATTAACCTCTGGAAAGTATCTTTTTATTGTTTTAAGGCAAATGTATGAAGCGTTACACTAGGTATTATATTGTAAGTATACAGTTGTCAATGTCAATAGGTAAGGTCGTGTTTTGGCACAGTTCCCTACTAAAGTGATTAATGACAGACTTATACGGACTTCAGAGGGAGAGATGTATGTATCAAGTCTTTTTGGGGCGAATGTCTCGTAGTATGGCATAATATTATTACGCGGGTAAAATACAAGTTACAATAATACTTAAATTAACAAAGTTGCTTTGATAGTATTTCCTTGATACATCGATGGATTAAAATGAGCTTGTTATGGACTTCCGACTAGAAAATAAACTATGTTGTAATGACGTCAGAGCTAAGTTTTCACCAGATTTGGATAAAAATACCAAAAAAAACGGAACTTATTCTATGTACAAAGTTTGATCGGTGAATTAATACAACGCCCACATAAGCCGATACCTACCGATAAATAGAACCAAATAAAGTTTCTTGTTTCCGAACAATGAGAACTTGAAACTCATTAAACATTCCAGTGATGTGATTCATAGTCGCGTTTGGGCTTCGGACTTAATTCTCAGGTATCAATTTGAAATTCGGAGCCTGAATTCCGAATGTAGATTGAGAATATTAACCACTACTTACTTAATAGTATTGATTGTGTGGATAGTATTAAAAATAAATGTTAATATTGAAATAAACGGTACTTAAGATAAAGTATATATCGCACATTGACAATTAATGTCATTATACAAAACCTGCATTAAATGCATCTCAATGCCTTCACATTAAGTTCACTAGAAATAATAACTTTGTCCACTCAGAGATAGTGTGTATAGTGAATGTCTATCCGAACACTCTTATCCGCACACGCGATACATGCAGCCGTAGACGCATACCACACCTAAAGGTGCCAGTGATGATTTTATACCGATTTATCGGATATCGAAGTTATAACAGGTAAAAGAACTAATAATAATTGCTATTTCGGTAACTACTCTAGCAAACCATAAAGTTTTTAATGCCTGGGTCTGTCATTTACAAAAAATAATCAACTTCAAAAATACGTCACGACAATCGTGTGTGTTACTGTTTGGGCTGGTGATTTCGGTGTTTATTTATTGAAAACATACCGTAAGTAGCGTTTTTTAAGTTTACCCTGAATATAAATGTTTATAAACTATACTTTAAGGAGTAATTTCATGGTAAACGTTAGAACCACTCAAACGGAATATTATCATATTTATCCAAGTACACCAAAAATTTCATTACTGCTTTTTAAGTGCAGGATTTGCGGTGTATTACTGCATTTTATTCGAGATGTTTTTGTTGGTAGTACGGAGGGTATTTATTTAGAAATGCAGAATAATAATTTTTATTTATAAAAACTTGTATTTAAACTGAATCCTTTTCTAATTTGCGAAACCAAATAGCCGCCATTTTGCGATAGGAGGAGCGCATCGCGTGAGCGGATACGTTCATGATCTAATAAATTCCACAGATCATGTTAATAATATTGTATCAAAGGCATGGAAGATGGTGGATTTTATCAAACGCTCTCGCAAGGACTTCAGGAATACGGCTCCTATACTCGCTTTATACAACACTTTGATGGCTTCCAAGTCGCTACAGGTGTATACAGTACAGAAAATTATGTATAAAGTTAACCATTGAAATACAGTGAAAAATTTATAATTAACAATTTAAAATTCTTTTAATTCTTAAAAGTCTTTTTAAAAGATGTCTATGCCAATGTCACTGGTCATAATCATGTCATTGTATGACAGCATGAGTCTGTTCAAGAGACATACCTTCCGAGGTTAATTCATAAACAAATGTTTTGCCAGTCGGGAACGTAGGCACTCTACGAGGAACGTTTATATTGATGAGGGCCAGTGCTTCTGGCGACGATATAACTCCATGCACCATCCTGGGCAGAGTTCCAATGTCAGCATTTTGACGTCTGATTTCAAGACACCACATTCTCTCAAATAATTTAAGCGAGTATTCATATTCAGCACGGTAGGGACAATTGGGGTCTTTATATGCCGTAAACGAGTAAAATTATGTTGTATCCGTTTGATTTTTTCAGAATGAACTCTATAATGTGAAGTCGTATCAAAGTGTTGTATAAAGCGAGTATAGGAGCAGTATTCCTGAAGTCCTTGCAAGAGCGTTTGAAAAAAACCACCATCTGCCATGCCTTTCTTTATTTCACTTTATTCTTTGGGGTAATGCCGCCGATATCAATAGAATCTTTGTCCTGCAGAAACGTGCAGTTAGGGCAATTTACAATCTGGGCCCCAAAGTATCTTTGAGAGATAAGTTTAAGGAAATTAACATTCTTACACTAGCCTCACAGTACATATAAGAAAATGTAATTTATGTTAAAAGGAATAGTAATTTATTTATGAAAAATAGTGAACATTAATACGAGGAATAGAAATAAACTAGCTTTTCTTGATAGTCGTCTTCACAAAGTGAAAAAATCATTTAAGGGGCAATGTATACGCTTCTATAACAAGATTCCGGTTGATATACAAAATTTGCCTTTCACGAGGTTTAAAACTATAGTGAAACAAAAACTTTATACTAAAGGTTATTATACAACTTCTGCGTACTTGGATGACAAAAATCCGTGGTAGTAACCCGTTTAGCTCATGGAGGTAGTCTCGATCTCTGATGTTTCAAATAATAAAAAAAAATGTTGTAAATGTTATTTACAAAGAGCAACCCCTAGAGTTTCTTGCTCATTCTTCTCAGGGGAATCTGCCTTACGAATGAGCGGTAGAGTTTAACCATTGTGACGATTTCAAGTGTAATAATGCTTACCTATGAAATAAAGATTATTTTGAATTTGAATTTGAATTTGCCTTTAATATAATATTGTTAATATGGTCTACGAAATTTATCTTGCTACCAAACATGACTCCAAGGTCACACAGACACAAGAGTACTCGGACAGTCATTCATCGTCCACACTATACTCTGAGTGGACAAGGTTGTTATTTCTAGTGAACTTAATGTGAAGGCATTTAGATGCATTTAATGCAGTTATTGTACAATTACGTTATAATTCTCAATGTGCGATATTTAAAATATGAAAGATAATATTATATACCAAGAGAGATTACCGAGAATCAAGAGTTTTGGGTAAATTTAAACAGAGCCTATCCCAAATAAATAAAGCTAGGAGGAGAGTGAACGCCGAAGTTCGGTTTCGAACAATCGGAATTGTAAAGAAATTTTTCCCATCCCAATTAATTTCGAACTTGTGAATTGTAACATTGATTGATTGTACTCAAGCCGCAATGAATTCTTGTCCAAAGTTCCCAGGATTAAAATAAAATTTACAACAAATGGATTTTTCTTGTTTGCATTGCTGTTCAAAAGTTTCCTTCCGGGGTACAAAGGGAAGGTTGTTTAAATATTCTTATTTGCGACAGCGGAAAAATGTGTTTGTTTAGGGTTAACGAAGCCTTATATAATTGGTTATTTTTCTTTGACCACGTATTTTAATTCCAAGGGACTATGTAAATAGATATTTTAATTTAAAATTAAACCATTTTTAGGTTATGATTTTTTTATGATATCAAGTGACTGGGCGAATAAGTCGTAGGCCTGGTGTTAAGAGACATGCCTGTTCATAGCAGTTGCACTACCACTCAGGGCTTTAAATTGCAATCTGAGAGACACACATTACTGCTTGGCGGCAGAAATAAGGTGGCATTACTTCCCTGGACGAAGTCTTTCATAACCGCTCACGCGATACATGCAGCCGTAGACGCATACCACACCTAGAGGTGCCGGTGATGATTTTATACCGATTTATCGGATATCGAAGTTATAACAGGTAAAAGAACTAATACTAATTGCTATTTCGGTAACTACTCTAGCAAACCATAAAGTTTTTAATGCCTGGGTCTGTCATTTAAAAAAAAATAAACAACTTCAAAAATACGTCACGACTTTCGTGTGTGTTATTGTTTGGGCTGGTGATTTCGGTGTTTATTTATTGAAAACATACCGTAAGTAGCGTTTTTTAAGTTTACCCTGAATATAAATGTTTATAAACAATACTTTAAGGAGTAATTTCATGGTAAACGTTAGAACCACTCAAACGGAATATTATCATATTTACCCAAGTACACCAAAAATTTCATTAGTGCTTTTTAAGTGCAGGATTTACGGTGTATTACCGCATTTTATTTGAGATGTTTTTGTTGTAGTACGGAGGGTATTTATTTAGCGATGCAGAATAATAATTTTTATTTATAAAAACTTGTATTTAAACTGAATCCTTTTCTAATTTGCGAAACCAAATAGCCGCCATTTTGGGGTAGGAGGAGCGCATCGCGTGAGCGGATAATGGAAAAATATCCTTTTCATATTGTCATAAAATATTTGGTTCAATGGAACATGGTTCCATTGAATTAACTGCCTCGGTGGTGGAACGACTGCCCTGTTGATTTATGTTGTTGTTTATGTATGTGTCACCCGTGATACAGGGTTTCCCTAGTGTAGGATTATGAGAATGAGTATGTGCGTTATTTCCAATGCTTTGCAATCCCGATAACTTAAGAATTCGATAATAATTCCATGTTTAATTGTGTTTACGTTTACATTCCACATTTTCCACTAAAGTGGAAAATATAATTTTTTTTAAACTAAACCTTTTGTTCTACTAAATTCATCGCCAAGTGAGCACTTCTTTGAAACGTGATCCATTTTCTTTGATAGTCTGAGAACACTCAAGGTGAATGGTGCTTGTGGATATATTGAGAAAGCGCCAAAACTAAGTATAGGGTTTATTTGAGAAGATAGCCTTAAATGGGAAAACGGAATAAAATATATCAATGAAGAGAGTTTTATTATGATTATTAATAGAAAGATCGAACGCATAGAAAAATGTTTTTTTTTTTAACAGGACCCGTAGCTCAGTTGGTAAGAGCAATGTTACTTTGCAGCATGTTCGTGGGTTCAAGTCCTACAGGTTCGAAGTAAATTTTTCGATTTTTTTATTAATAATAACAATTTTAAATCAAAATTTTAATTTAACTGCTTCTGTGGCTACGCAGAGGTCCTGGATTCGATGCCCGGGCCGAGAGAAATATTTGTATGGCCTACATTTATTTATCTTGAGAGTTTGCGTGTACTTCATGTGTGTGTCCATGGCAACCGCGACACAGGGTTTCCCTAGTGCGGGGCTATGAGTATGTGTTTTATTGTTATTATTATTATTATAACGGCTTCGGTAAGTGATACCTGCACATAGCACTAGGCCAGGGTATCTTTTAAATATTT
This sequence comes from Hyposmocoma kahamanoa, assembly GCF_003589595.1. NCBI lineage: Eukaryota > Metazoa > Arthropoda > Insecta > Lepidoptera > Cosmopterigidae > Hyposmocoma > Hyposmocoma kahamanoa. The sequence continues at coordinate 239,425 of NW_020653535.1, read as the reverse complement.
ATAACTACTGGTGAGGGTAATGACGTCATCACTAATGCCTCATATCGGATAAATATCTTTATGTCGGGAGGTATAAAGTCGCACACACAAAGTAGATAGGTTTATTTACGTGTGTTAGATTAATCTCAATTTTATATTTAATGTTGTAATTATTCGTGATTGTATAGTTTTTCAATTTTAATTTATATTTATTATAATCTTATTTTGTTTTAACTTTAACATTTGAATAGTATCATACTAACCTTATTCCTAAGTTCTTTACTAACAAACTATGGACACTTGTTTTTGGTCCGAAAGTATTATTATTACTATCCCTTATTATATTAGATCCCTTCCAAGCCTGAAAATGCATTTACAGAGGAATATGCTGGTAGATCAAAAAGTACGTGAAACGCAATATAAAAGTAAAAAAACTTACAGTGAGTGCGATGTCTGTGTAGAATATATTATGTAGAATAAATTTATTTTTTGTTATTATTATTGTTTACAACTCATTGTTATTACTATTATTTTAATTTGATTAATATCATTATTATTAATTTTTTCATCAATTATTTTGTCTTCAATTGATGTTTGTTCCACGACCGGGTCGGGCTGAAAATCAGGTTTGAAATCACTACAAACTGATTTCAATATTTTCCTGGGCTCGTGTTTGTCACACACATATGTACTTATTCTTATTTAATTTTCATTTAATTCTTTTTATTTTGATTTATTATAATTATTACTATTAATTAATTTTGCACATTGTATAAAAAACTTTTTTTTGTTATGTGTGTGGAAATAAATGGCTTAAATGGTTTAAATCATTAAATTGATTAAGTGTTTTATTTTAAATACATCTACCCTAAGCACTTTTTTAAGAAATACTCCTAGTTTTTTATAGGGACCTGCATCCTTTTTTACAATAACATTCCGGAAAGTAACATTAAGATTATCATTTCCTAAGTTTAAAACTTACATTAAAAATAAGTATTTTATTTGTTTTAATTTAAAAGTGGTACTACAAAATTGAACTCTACGTGTTAGATAATAATATAATATGTATGTTAAGACGACATGGGTCTACATTTCACACAAATTTGATTTAAAGTATATTCGATAGCATTCAAGTTTATTTGAAAAGAGCAATCCCTATTTTAGTATAGTGCTGATTAAATTACAGGCACCTAGGACGTGTCAACTTACGTTTCAGGGTGACTTATGTCTCATATCTTTGCGATTTAACCGCTCACACGATGCGCTCCTCCTACCGCAAAATGGCGGCTACTTGGTTTCGCAAATTAGAAAAGCATTCAGTTTAAATACAAGTTTTAAATAAAAATTATTATTCTGCATTGCTAAATAAATACTCTCCGTACTACCAACAAAAACATTTCAAATAAAATGCAGTAATACGCCGCAAATCCTGCACTTAAAAAGCACAAATGAAATTTTTGGTGTACTTGGATAAATATGATAATATTCCGTTTGAGTGGTTCTGACGTTTACCATGAAATTACTCCTTAAAGTATAGTTTATAAACATTTATATTCAGGGTAAACTTAAAAAACGCTACTAACGGTATGATTTCAATAAATAAACACCGAAATCACCAGCCCAAACAATAACACACGATTGTCGTGACGTATTTTTGAAGTTGTTTACTTTTTTAAATGACAGACCCAGGTTAAAAACTTTATGGTTTGCTAGAGTAAGTAGTTACCGAAATAGCAATTAATATTAATTCTTTTACCTGTTATAACTTCGATATCCGATAAATCGGTATAAAATCATCACCAGCACGTCTAGGTGTGGTATGCGTTAAAGCTTTAAGTGACACTGCAACTGTTATGGACAGGCGTGTAGTTTACCACCAGGCGCACGACTTGTTCGTTCCGTCACTTGATATTATAAAAAAAAACCGTTAGGTTAACGTAGAGGACGAAACTTAGAGGAGAGGAGATGGATATTTATTTAAAGCAGTACTTCAAATGCGTTCAACGATATGGATTAACATAGAAACGACGTAATTGGGTACGGTCACAACAACAATAATAACATTATAATAATTCTATTACTCTCCACAAATTTGGGTTAAAATGATTTGGCACAAAAACAGATCCTATTCCGACTGGAATGTAAACTAGATCGAGAGATCTATGTCTTAGGGTCGTATTCTAGAACTCTACTCAATGCTCAAGTCGGGATTTGAGTATGGTTTAAAGCACTCGAAATCATACTCAAGTCCCTGCCATTAGGGTCGTATTTCCAGTGCTTGTGTTTCAATTGCAATCCTGACTTGAGCATTGAGTACAGTTCTGGAATACGACACTTCGAGCGGTTACACACCGTGACTTAGCAGCGATGCAAACGCGATGCAGCCGCTAATCGTCTACGTTTTCACACGCGCGTGAGTTTAAGCAGCGATGCAAACGCGGTGCAAGTGCGCGACTGCATCGATACAAACGCGCGATTGCACCACTACACTTGGGATTTATAGGCGATTACATCGAGACCACTATTAGGCTTTTAGGCTTCCCAATGCAAACTTAATTGCCATTACATTTATACCAATTTTGACAGAGATATTAGTGTTCCTAATTTAAACTGAATATATCGAGTTCTTAGGTTTTCGCGGTTGTTACCTGTAAAGGGCCCGAACGTTGGTTTTTAAATAATGCCTATTCACTCTCGCCTTGAAAAGGCCCAAGTTATAAGGTTCAGGGAACGAGTCTGCAAGCAGGGAATTCCAATCCATGGCCGTTCGCCATATAAATGTGGAAGCGCAACGCTTCGTGAGAATCTTTTGAATATCCACAACATAAGGGTGGAACCCAAGCCTACGCCTAGTCCCCCGGTGATGGAAAGGGGAAGGCGGAATTATTTCGTGCAATTCTCTCGCACACTCTCCGTGATATAACCTGTAAAATACCGATAAGCAGGCAACTTTACGGCGGTGTTCAAGGCTTTGCAGCTTCGTGTGTTTTTGTAGGTGTGAGAGTATATATAGGTGTCATTGCAATCATTTATGTGTGAGTGCGTCTGTAAAATATTATTTCATCCAAGCTATGTATTTCCACATTTGCATTCTTGCCATTTTCATTGTCTATGTAGTTTAACGAAAGTAAGTTTGAATGGCAAAATAATTTTACTACACTATTTTGCTGCGTCTAAAACAGTGTGACAAAATTCTGTACTAAAAATAGTTATTTGCGTCATTTACACAGTGTTTAAAGATTTTATGTATAATCAAAAGCACATGAAGTTTGACACTTGATACTTTAAACTGTTCTTATCTCAGCGCGCATAGATTTGAATTTAAACTTTGAGTGTCAAATTTAACATGATTTGGACCCAGTTTTGAAAAATGACTTAATTTTTGAAATAGCAAATGAATATTGTATAGCTTATACTATTACTGTTCAACATAGACACCTAATTACTCTTCAAATTGATACAATTGATAAATTCGAGACAAAAGTCTTAAAACTCGTTCTTCTGTCTGACAACAACTAATTGCAGAGTGCCGTTATTAATTGAAGTGTCACTGTAAATTTATTGGTATATATATATTATATCAATAATCTATTATTTGTTGTAAGGAGCTGCAATCTTATTATTTACAAACATAATAGAAACTAAAACTAAAAAGTCGTTGAAAACCAAATACAAAGATTCGACAAACAAGCACATAAAAAAATTCGTAAAGTGCGCTGGTTCGTTCCGTGGCTTAGTTGGCATAGCGTCTGGCCCGTTTTGCTAGAAGACGTCGGTTCGATGGATTTTTTTCTAACAAGAATAACAGAATTTGTTTTTTATTTATAAACATAACAGAATTTACATGGCTACCAATATAATTGTAAAGTGTCACAAAAACCAATTTTCTCGTTCGTCATAGTATAGAAGTACATTACATTTAACATTATGCAATCGAAAGTTTCCGTAACACAGGTCATTGAACCTTGGTTTGAAGCCAGGGTTTTACAAAGAAATGTAGCGTTTCTGTTCAAACAAAAAATTATTAAAGAAAAAAGTTTCAGCTCACCAAACACTGTTAAATTAGTTGTAGGTAAGATACAATGATAGCATTCAATTCTGCCTGCTCTGACTGTTAAGTATTTGAAAAGGGAATGAAACTAATTTTTCGGATCTAAAATCGTATACATTTGGTTTTTCAAACAAATCATCTCATCCGCCATCCGTAATGCCATCTACCTCAGTAGGCCGTGACTATAGAACTTGAGTCCGAAGCGTTAGGTTGTCTGAAAAAAACAAGTATACGCGAAAAAGTTATTCGATTGGTTTTAACAGAAATGACCAAAATACTACTGCACTACTCGTTTTTCTAATAATGTGCGGAATAATTTACTAATTATCGCTTTAAAGTGAAGCAAAACATCGCAATAAATGTCGATTAAATGTCGTAGAACGTTCACAAAACTACTACACGTATAGGACTAAAAAAGACCCTTGTCCAACTGTATGACGTACATGGATTGATACATAACATTAAATACAATAAAGCTATCAACTAACTGCACTATTGTATAGAGGAAAACTTCAAATGTTTCACTTGATGAGGGCCATCAATTCAGGATCCGAAAATAACTTCTAAGCTATTGTTTACAAGTTTGGCCATTTTGCGCGTCGCCAAGTCGCGTAGAAACTATAGTTCTTGGTCAAGTTTGTACTCGGTGCAAAAGTATCTGTAATTATTTTCTATATTTGTGCTACTTCTGATCAAAATATTACAAGATATACTGTACACTTGCTTGCGACATCAATTAATCCCACTGAGCTAATCAATCGAGCGCTCAGGACAAATGTGATTAATAGGAACGCGGTATTATTGGCTTAAAGCTGAAAATGGTGGAGGAAAATCAGGATTTCGGTAAATAAAGAACGATGCTGACTGTAAATAATATCCGCAAACACTTTTCCCACTAAACTCTCAATAATCTTTTCGCCTCTCTGTGTGATATCAATTTCAGCCTTGCGGTTACTAACTATAGTGTCGATTGTTGATTCTCGTTTTGTTTAACAGTAAACTGGAAAGGTCGATGTAGTGACTCAAATATTTGTCATTATTATTATTGCAATCAATAAAACCGCATCGATTAATTAACGTACAAAAGTATAAAACACTGGACTTAGTCAAGATCCTTGAAGGACATCAGTTGCCCTTGAGCTAATTAAGTGGTGTATGTAGTGCATCAAAAAATAATTGGACACAACGTGGTGTTGTAATAGCTGTTAGTCCTATCAATTTCGATAAGCCCTATCGATCTGTTTAGTTATATTTTGTAGTCATAGCATAGTTGCGAAAGCACCTTTTCGAATCACAATAATATTATTATGAATATTTTATACAGCCGAAAGAACATATTTATATTCATGCCACGAAATTTGGAGACATCAATATTTTGAAAGGATTGTGATTACCTATGGATATAATCCGGGTTTTGTAATTTTTAATTTATAGAAGAACATGGAGATAAATATGTGGCAAGGTCTACTTCGATGTACGTAGCTCTAACAGGTTGAGGATGGCCTTGAAAAAAGCCAAGGCAAAAGTAACAAGATTAGAGTGTTTGAAAACACTAACGCCATTGGAGGAATTGGAAGAAGTATAATAGGATCGTAAGGGGTGTTGGTTGGTAATCTCCGCCCATTACGTTGAGAGACAGGCGTAATGGTATGTATAGTTGTAGCCTTTGTCACGTTTATTACCTTCCTTAAGCTGTACATTACACAAAACGGCTCATTGATTCGGACCCTCGATGAAAATCGAACAAAAGATCCTCTACGCAAATACGGCAAACGTAATTTCAACTATAGGGTATTGTCGAGGATATGGGCGATTTAGAGTAAGTTGATGGTTAGTTGTAAAATGAATAAAATTCTATGCCCCAACC
>NW_020653535.1:225628-233128 GCF_003589595.1 Hyposmocoma kahamanoa | reverse complement strand
AAGCTATTTTCGCCGATATGTCTGGTCCAATTTTTAAAACTAGCATTTTATCTACCGTGATGCAAACAGGAAATAGATTAGACGAAGACCTGTGCAGTATTTAATCTTAATCTTTTTTTTGTCTTATGTTTTATTCTAATGTGTTATCACTATTGTTGCGTTAGGTGTGTATCACATTGTGTATGTAAAATGAGTTTTTTTGCTTGAATATAAACAATTATTATTAAGGACATGTAAGGATTATTTGCAGAAGCAAATTCACTAATATCGCTTAACGGTTTTATATTGGTATTTACGAAACCTGTTATAGGATTATCAACACGGAAAGTCATTGCTTCTCTAAATATACTCGAGACGTTTTTTGCCACTTTAATTGGAATCTTGTATGCTAAATGAAGATAAGACTCACACAACTCTATTTTTGCAATCTGCTTTGGGCAAACCAAATCGCACCGTATCGTGAACGCTGCATTATTTGCGACTTTGCATAATATTCCCATCAACTATAGTAAACAATAGTGTATGCTTAACAACAAGCTTAGCTATGACCAGGAACAAATGTGTTGCAAAGCATCCTGTAGTTTCACTTTAAAACATTATGGATGTTACATTAAATGCCTCAGGTTTCAGATAGTATTGTTCTGCACCCTTTTGTGAGATCAAATCAAACAGAAAGTGCTATTCGTCACTTTAACACAATATTATGATATCTCCTAGTGAAATCTCCTTTCGCAAATAACGATAGGGCTTGCGTAGGCGAGAATTGTGGTTTGGTATGTACTTTAGCAATGGATTTATGGAACTCAGATTTTCATGTTGGAGATCTTGTTAGATCGTCAAATATTTAATCTTCTATATTACCGATAGCTCTCAAGTTTAATGGCATTGTAAATGTTAATAATTCTTTGTCTATAAGGATTTGCTGACGTACAGGAAAGGATGTTATGTAATGCAGGGAGGCTCCTTTCATGGACCCCCACTATGTGACTGCAATTCATTGATAGAACCAGCTATTGCTCCAGTTGTAAAGTAGTAAATCTAAAATACGTTGGTCTAACAAATTTCCTTTATGTCAATCACGAAATTTAGCCAGGAGGAAGACAATTTATTTTTGTACATATTTTGTTGCACTCAGTTGATTTCAAGTAAGACTTTGCTGGCCAACCTCCAGTTTCTTTTGACGATGACGTCATTATTGGTGAAGCAACAACACCCCTAAACCGACTATCGTTCTTCTTTTCAGACACGTCTCTCTTCTTTTTACTCGTTACCCAGTTACTCTTAAAATTTGATTTGGTTGTGTCAGACCAATAGCCTTGCAAAATGTTTGAGTTCATTGTCCATTTCCTGAATTGACCCCCAGAAAACCGAAATTAGATAGATACTAGCGATATAGCTAACAAAATGCTTCAATAAAACTCCGATCTTCCGCTACTGCTTTGTAAACAACATTTTTAGTCCATATTAAGACCATTAAAGTTTCTACTCGGATGAACTCGGAAACATTTCAAATAAAATTTATCACAACGCATAAATTATTTTTATTTATCGTTTCAATTTATAGCTCAAATAAGATACTCAAAGGTTTTATGAAATAAAATAGTTTCAGTAGGGCTTCTTGTTAAAAAAAATATCCAGGGAAGTAGGTACTGCCGCTAAGCAGTAATGTGAGCACTACTGCGTTCTAAATTTTAAGGGTAAGGGTGCTGGTGAAAGTGAAAGTAAGCAATCTAGTGACCTCCTAAAAATGTCACGTTCCTTCACACGTTATACTACAGGCACGAGGGTCTTGTCACTTTATGTCTCAGGATGACGGGCGTAGTAGCAGGGTCTGTCAGGGTTTTTTAATTAAAGTTCTGAGTGACACTGCAATAGTTATGGATAGGTGTATCGCTGACCACCAGGTGAAAGGCTATTTCGTCCGGTAACTTGACGCCATAAAAGACATAGAAAAAAACAGCCTCGCTTCTATTTCACATATGTATACTGAAACTTCTTGATAGACCATAGTAACGGAAGTGTGTGAAAAAGATGTAATTTACGAAGCGACATTAAATACAACGTACAATATAAACAAGATTTGGAATAAATGCAGAAAATTAACCGTGTGCACGATATCTTAAAATGGTCGCTGTTAGGTGTACAGTTTTCTAAAATATTTATTAGTTCAATTGGCTAATTCTGAGAAGCAATTGCATGAAAGGAGAAGGGAAAAAGAAAAGAAGGTAGACCAAGAATGGCGTATCGTGAACCAATAAAAGAGGTCAAGGAACCGTGAGGAGTGGATGAAGCTACACCAAGAGTCCAGACTTATGCTGGGTTTCCACCCCTATATCGTAGATATACCCAAGAATTGCACGACGCATTACACTTCCACATTTATATAGCGTACGGCATTGAAACGGGATTCCCTGCCAGCAGATTTTATCCCTGAACGCTACAACTGGAGCCTCTTCAAGGCCAGAGTGATAAGGTATTAATTTCACTCATCATCATCTCAATGGGGTGAGATGGAAGTAACAAACGCACTTCATACATCTATAAAGAAATTTTAGCCAGGACACCAATATGTGTGCCGTGAAAAATTACACACAGAAAACTTTTTATCGACGTACTGATAGCTGTCTGCGGCAGCTCAGCCAAGAACTTTTTGTCTTATCGAGCCGATGCTTCTTTTGTTTTTGGACTATTTTCACTTTGAAAAGTATAAATGACTTGGATTGAACTATTTAGTTTAATTTAGGGATGCACATTAAGATTCCATTTTTATGAAGACCGCTATACGATCAAGCGATTTTTTGTATCGATTCATTTCAATACAATTTTCACGTGAATCGATTCAAAAGAAAGGCGAATCGAATTATCTAGATTGTATCTGCATTCGAAACAAAAGTCTCGTCTTGTTAATTTGTTACGATCATTCAGTAAATAGGATAACAAAATCGATTGCAGACAAATGCTGATAAACTTATACGAGTAAGTATTGTCTATGACATAAAGCAAATAATGAAACATGATAACAGTTTAAAGATAAGTTCTCAACTTAGAGGATGGGTCTCAATGGTTTTATTCTGTCAAAATTATTATTTTTGAAAAGTGTGGACGTCAAACATTGAAGTTTGTGAAACGCATAAGTTAGCATATATGTTTGATTATTACAAAGGGCGCACTATAAGTTTCCGGAACTGGCCACTTACATAAACAATATTTAAAAAGTAATTAGAACATTTGAAAAAGGAACTCTTTCTGTAGAATACAGTTTGTTTCATCTGTCTGTCACTTGTTTTTACATTGTGGCGTCATTTTAGAAATTGGTTGTCTACATCACCATGGATCTAACTCGTGAAAAATTTCGTAGTATGATTTTCTACGACTTTAAGTGTAATTTAACAGCTCAGCGGAGCTTTGCAGCTCCATGCAAGACGACTATTTATAGCTGGTTTGCAGAATTCGAACGCGGTCGCGTGAATCTCAGTGACGAATTTCGTGATGGTCGCCTGTCCATTCTTGTGAACAACAAAAACATCGATGCTGTGCGCCGTATAATCAAAACATGACTTGATAGATAGATAGACATGTGACGTACCATGAGATTCGGGCATCTTTAGGCATAGACAAATACAATCAATACTACACAAACATTTGAGTGTGAAAAAGCTGTGCTCTCGGTGGATCCCACACAATTTGACTGAGGCTCAAAAAACGGATCGCGTCACTTGGTTTAATGCCATGCTTTCCAGATTTAACGAAGGGGCGTCAAATTTGGTGTGTGATATAGTAACAGGTGACAAAACATGGATTTATAGTTACAATCCCAAAACAAAGCAGCAATCGAGCGTATGGGTCTTTCGAGATGAGCCGAAATCTACCAAAGTGGCGCGCGTGCAAAGTGCCTCTAAGCGGATGATTGCTTCTTTTTTAAATAAAACTGGACACGTGACCACTGTTACTTTTGAAAATCGTTGCACCGTGAATAGTGATTGGTACACGACCATTTGTTTGTCGGAAGTTATTGTAAAACTCCTTAGAAATAACCGTAAACGCCGTATCATCTTGCACCACGATAATGCCAGTTCTCACACGGCCAGACAGACAAATGAATTTTTGAAGGTTAGCAATGTTGACCATATGAGCCATCCCGCGTACAATCCCGACCTGGCATCTTGTGATGTGTCTTTTATTTGTTTCCAAAAATTAATAACCTGTTACGCGGTCAACGATTTTCATCAACTGAAGAGGCTGTCAAAGAGTATGAAAAATTTATTTCAGAGATTGTCACGAAGAAGTGGCACAAATGTTTTCAAAATTAAAAAGTGCATTAACGATAACGGAGAATATTTTGGGAAACAATAAATTCATTTCTGACCATTTATAGTAGTTTTTTCTTGTTCGTTCCGGAAACTTATAGTGCGCCCAACGTATATGGCAAATATATATAAAAAATGTCGAAGAGTCGATTTTTATGAGATCGATTCACGTCTTTGTTATGATTCAATCCGAGGAACGATTAGAGGCATGTGATCCATTACGATTCAAAAAGTCCATTCAAGATTCAAAGCAAAAAACCAGGCACCTAATGAAGAGTTATACAACTCACAATGCAATTTCCAAACCGTTTAACTCATAATCATCGGTTAGTGATTTTCGAGGTTTATAGAGCAAATTACAGTTTACCACAAATCCATTGTACATTTTGCACATTAGAGATAGGCGCGGCAATATATACGCAAATATTAAATACACAATATTATGGAACAGTATACTTACTTGAGTTTTTGAAACCATAGCCAGCTTATTGGGGCTAAATGCAAATAATAAGATTGATGATTTGTTTCAAAGTCAAAGTCAAAAAATCATTTATTCCATAAGTAAAAATAAATTTATACTTGAAAATGTCATTTTTTAAGCTATTGCTCGTTCACGAAGTTGATTTCCCTGAGAAGAACGAGCAAGATACTCTACGGATTGCTCTTTTCAAATAAACTTTAATGCTATGGACTTTGAACCAAGTTTGTGTGGGACCCATGTCGTCTTTCCAAACATCTTAATCTAACACATAGTGTTCAATTTTGTAATAATTATGACTTTTTAATTAAAATACTTTTAATGTAAGTTTTAAATTTAGTAAAACGATTTTATTATATGCTCCGAAATCTTGTTCTAATAACGTATACAGGTCCCCACAAAATAATCATTTACCTCAGTTAAACGAAATCGTGGCAACCAAACTTTGGACTTAGTTCTAAGTAATTTATTGCTTAATGCCAAGAAGACAAAATGTGTTAAATTTGAATTACCTAACGTAAAATCAACTAGTCCAAGGAGAAAAGTTAGACCTTGTTAATAAAGCAGTCGTCTTGTGAGTGACCTCAGATAGTAAACTTCAATGGTTTCCACATACATCTTCCCTGGCCAGCAGATTAAGCTCCGCTGCATACGCAGTCCGCAGAATACGTAAGCTTACCGATGTTAGTACTGCTAGACTAGTTTACTTCCATAATATAATGTCCTACGGGATTCTCATGTGGGGTAAAGCGCCAGATATTCAAACCATGTATGTATTGCAAAAACGAGCGATTCGTTCTGTGTATCTCTCGTGTTTCTCTCAGAGAAAAGTCTAAGGAGACTGGTATAATGACTGTGGCATCACAGTATGTTTACTCAAATATTTTATAAGCCCGTCAAAATATACACAATTTCAATAAGAAAGAAGATATCCATAATATTACCCTTAGAGCTAAGTCCAAACTCATGGTACCACGATTTCGTTTAATCAAGGTAAACAACTCTTTTATGGGGAACTGTATACGTTTTTACAATAAGATTCCGGAGCATATATTAAGTTTATCATTTCCTAAGTTTAAAAACTACATTAAAAATATTTTAATCGAAAAGTCATATTACAAAATTGAAGACTACGTGTTAGATAAAGATGTATGGAAAAACGACACGGCTCCAGAATCCACACAAATTTGATTCAAAGTGTATTCCATAGCATTTAAGTTTATTTGAAAAGAGCAATCCCTAGAGTTTCTTGCTCGTTCTTCTCAGGGAGGTCAGCGTAGTGAACGAGCAGTAGCTTAAATGTGACGTTTTCAAGTGTAAATTTATTTTACCTACGGAATACATAATCTTTGACTTTGACTATTGACTCATGAAAAGTTACATAATTATCGAACGTATATTTAAGATAATCGACCTTAGCTCAAACTTTAATGTCAAGAAATACGACCCCAGAAAGGTCTTATTTGACAAACAGAAAGTGGTTGTGAAATCGTATTTTGAATAGAATATGTTTAAGAAGCATGAGTGTTATCGATGGATTGGATTTCAAGCCAAAATCTTCAAACCCCTGTGGGTTTAGGATTTCATACGTTTTTTGAAGGTCTTTGTGAACCTTCCTCCGACACAATATGTTGTGTCAATGTTTACCTTCATTGTAGACACATTGTCATGTTCTATATTCTATTTCGTCAACTTCGTGTCATAAGTATGTATTCAATTTCCGACGGCAACTATCTAAAGCGTCATCATAACATCAGCGTGTTTTGAAATAGACTTTGTAAGTGCTTCAAGAATTATCTTATTCTCTTTTATGTGATATTTCTAAATATATTTTAATTTCGGTAATACTTCTATTAAGTTCTTAAAGTTAAACTTGCTTTAGTAGCAATGGAGCTTCTTGTGAAAGAGTTCGTCCAGGGAAGTGCAGCCGAGCACTACCTATTTCTGCCGCCAAGCAGTAATGTGGGCATTACTGCGTTCCGGTTATAAAGGGTAAGGGTGCTGGTGATATTACAGTAATTAAATTACATGTCTCAGCGCAACGTGTGCAGTGGTAGTGCCCCTCATATCTTTGTGATTTTAAGCACTGAGTGGTACTGCAACTGTTATGGACAGGCGTGTCACTTATCACCAGATGGGCGACTTGTACGTCCCGTCACTTGGTTTCATAAAAAAACTAAGTAGTTGCTATAATTAAGTCCTATGATGGAGAGGCTCTTATAGAGTTCATTCTAAATCAGTTTAACCAATATTTGGGAGGAGAAGTAAACAAAAATATTATTTCGTGCGTTCTTATAAATATATTTTTTTTTAATTTGGATTCTAACGATGGACTTTGGAGTTAATCACCAACAACAATCACACCAAATACCTGGTCTTAGACTAGGGAATTCCGTACACTTCAACTACCAGAGCAAAAGAATTCACTGCCCAGACCGGAACCAATTAAAAATGTCCTTACCCAAATTGGTACCGGTCGCCATTTATCCAGTACTCACAACATAAACTGTTAAGCCACTAATGTCGTCTGAGACCAATATGTAAAGTCTAGTTTCATCTATTTCATCATTATTTTCAAATACATCACGGGTCATGGGTACTTTTAAATTTATCATACTGTACTTGGATTTATGGCTTAATAATTAATTAGTTGTAAAACTCTGAGATGAAATCAAAGTCCAAAAATGTAAACAAAAGTGATGCTATTACAAAAAA
>NW_020653535.1:202874-225618 GCF_003589595.1 Hyposmocoma kahamanoa | reverse complement strand
TCGACTCGCCTCGTCTCGTGTAGCCGCTGGTGGAATACAACCTTTAGAATAAGAGTTGCTAGAATTGCGTTGCTTGAGTATTTCAAATATCATAGACATAGCCACAAAGAGTTAAATGGTAAATTCACAAGAATTTTCTTACAGAAACGTATATAAGCGTGAATTTGTGACTTTGTGAAGGGGAGTGTCAAGAACACATAATTTATTTTTATCCCTCCTATTAATATTATGTCTTTCAATATTTCTCTTGAAAAAAAAAAACTCTTTAGCATTACGTCACGAATCACTTTAGCTCCGACAGATTCACACAAAATCTGTGTCACAGTCAGTTTGATCCTTACCGTGGCTTTAGCTGAGTGAGATTCTTTTACATTCACTTCGTCACACATAGCTATAAACGTATTCGTCGAAATATTGAATTATATTCCTTCGAGTTTATTTATTTTGTTTTTTTATGTTTGTTTTTTGTTACTGTGTCTTTTTACCGTGTCAAACCAAATACACTGTAAGACAAAAACAGCATATTGCATTGCATTTTTCGGTTCTTTCTAGTCATAAGACTCAAGTGACGGGACGAACAAGTCGTGCGCCTGATGGTAAGTGACACGCTTGTCTTTAGCAGTTGCAATACCACTCTGAGCTTTACATTGCAAAGTTCTGAGGGGCACTGCCACTGCGCCCGTCATCCTGTACGCAGTACCGGAACGCAGTAATGCTCTAATTACTGCTTGGCGGCAGAAATAGGTAAGGAGCTCTACTGCTACTAATTTTTTTTTTGTCATTTAAAGTTTTTTGTCTTTCTTCAAGTTAATAACTTAAAAGTTACATTTAACATTCTTTGTACATTACATTTTAAAGAATTCCATCTATCCATTTTAACTGGCTTTGCAAAATAAGCTATGTCTATGAAAAAACTAAGACATTTGTTTTGCCTTGATAACACCCGAAAGACTTGAATTTACGAAATCATAAAACAGTTTACCAGGACTTGCAGTGTTTTGATTTGACACGATAGCTTTGTAATAAATGTCACTTATGGACAGGTTTAATATGCTTTCAGTAGGTATTATGATCTAGTTCACTAGACCATGTCCTATTTCTCAAAGCACTTGATAGTAAATTTGATTCCGCCATCTCTACCGCACAATATTTTATGTGTATTGGTATACTGGCAGCATGGACGAATAGAGGGAATAATTAAATAGCAAATACCAATATTGATTGATAGCATGGCTTGTCAACTGGTTAGGGATCCAATATCGGTGGAACTACTTTGGATTATAAATTCTAAATGGGGTTAAGTGTCCCTTGAATTCATATTTTTATTTTTATTATTTTTATTATTCGGGACACTGCAACAGAGCCCGTCACCCTTAGACATAAGTTGCCCTTCAAGATCGGAACGCTGTAATCATTGACTTACAATTATATGGACGTCGGGTCCGCGCTAGAAAGTATCCGAACTTATAGGGCGTTAAAATCGTATACAGAGCGTCATTCACGCTTTAGTCTTCGTTTGTTCGACTGACAGCGAAGCAAGCAAAATTTAGACAGTACTGCGATGACATTACAATTTAAATTCAACGTTTTAGCTTTTTCATATTCCTTTACATGTCACTACGACTTGGGACATTTTTTTCGTAGTTTTTGTATTAGACCCGTCGTCCATTTATTTGTAAGTCAATGGCTGTAATGCTCATATTATTGACGGCGGAAATCGGTAAGGTGACAATAGTTCGCTGGAAGACCACTTTCTCATGGAACTCTGCTGCTACTAAAAACTTGTATAATATTTAGTGGATATATTATAGTAGCATATTTAGTATTTGGTATAACTTCTTGTGAAAGAGTTCGTCCAGTGGAATTACAGGTAGATGGGACTTGTCAACTTACGTGGCAGGGTGACGGACGTAGTGTCAGCGCACCTGTTTTTGAATGGATCAAGCAGCGACTAAATACAGAGCTGCAGTTGTTACAATATATAATATTTGTAATTGAAATAATTATTTCAAATTGTCGAAAGTCAAAATAATGTCGACTTTGTAGCTACCATTTCTTCATAATTGTTTTTCATTACCAGTTTGGTTTCATGTCTAGAATGGTTCGAATCAAAAGAAATACTTTCAGAAGACGCATTTTGGGCAGACCACACATAAGGTGGACTGGCAACCTTGTGAAGACTGCGGGATGCGAGGAGCGAAGACCGGTCGTTATGACAGCGTCTTTCAGTTGAAGTATTAATGATAATGTACCAGACAACTACACCGGTCTCAAACTAGGGAATTCTCTATACCATGAGCATCAGAGCAACAGAATTTAATTCACATTTTCAGAACATCTAGATCAAAATCACTTTAGAAAAATTCACTCACCAACACGGTCCTACCGGGAATCGGATCCTCATCCCCCGTCTACATTATAAACCGTTATGCCACAGAGATCATTGATGATCTATTTATTGAAAATTAATAGTAAATTGTATATGGCGGTGAATGTAAAATTACTAACGAGAGTTTGTTAAATTTTTATCGCCCGTGCTACATGCAATGCTTGTCATCCCATTTGCGAGGAAATGGATACAACGATAATTTATTTCTTGTATGAATAAATATCGCTTCACAACACAACATTTACGGATTTTGGTTAATATGAGGTAAATTAAGATGACAATTTTAGGCAAAACTTCAACGTTTTTTTTTTCGTATAAAGCTAAAATTCCTGATTAATGTGTAAGATGCTCTCAGAACCAAAATGTCCGTTAGGGAGTTAAGATGTCCAGAGGCATCGATTATATACGTCGCCACGTCTCTCAATTGAAAAGCAACCGTTTTGTCACTGAGCTACTGCCACATATTGTTAACACGTAAATCAATCTTAATTTTACATTACTCCCAGTTTACGTTTCTAAGCAACAATGAGCAATAAATGGCGATCTCAATCAATTGTTTTCTATTCATTATTCTATCTACACTATATTGGCCATTTGTACCCTTTTGTACCCCTGTTGTACCCCTTTTGTACCCATACCCTTTGAGAGTATTACGAGAAACCAGTAAGATTAATGGCGAATGAACGGGATTTCGATAAGTTTGCTCTGAATTCTTCTGCAGGATAGAAAGAGGCGTAACTTGAAAAAATGTTTTTTCTGTTTTCTTTAACGACTTCCGTAGCTCAAATGTTTACACACTGTATGAGGTCCCAGATTCGTTTCTCGTTATGACCAATAATTGAAATTAACTTTTTAAATTAGTTCTGTTCTGGGTGTTTTGGGTAATGCCACAGTGTGAATTCCTTTGCTCTGGTACTCCGAGTACTAGGAATTTCCCTGTTTAAAACCGTAATAGTGTCCTCCACCCGAAACTCACAGTGACTCCTTATGAAAGAGTTCGTCCAGGAAGATAGATAGATAGATAGAATACGTTTATTGACTTACCACAAGCACACACAATAATATGAAACAACAAATAAATAAAGAAAGAAAGAAGACAAAAAAAAACTCAAAACAAAACATACAAAATAACAAAAAAGGTATGAAATAAAATAAGAATACACAATAAACGACATATATCTACAATTAATTAAAAAGCAAGTTGTGAGTGCTGCAGCAAGCCAAACAGGCCATAGCTCAGTGCAGGTGTTGCCCAAAAGCAACGCACTGATTTTCAGCTATCGCCTAGTGGGTAACGCGAAGCGGTGCATCACAGCAAAAAGCAATGTGTAAGTAATGTGTAGGACGTGCAGTGAGTCTTAGGTCCGAGTTCATCGACTTTGTCTAATCAGATGATTTCCTAAACGGCCGATCAAATCTCAACCCCTGTTTAATCAGGCGATCATCAAAGATGTGTTCACCACATAATTTCAACCATTGATTACTAAATTGAAGGTTTTTGAACGAAAGAGTGAAGTGTACACAGCTGCCAATTTGTGAAGGCGAGTAAATGAATGTAAAGCATAACGTTGGCAGAACTAGACGACGTAGTCGGATAATATTATAATGACACAAAATAAAATACCTTCAAAATGTGCGATCCTTACTTAAAATTGCATACATCTTTATTTAGCTACATTACCATTGTCAAAATAGCGTGGCCCGCCGTGGTGTTTACTGGCGTGGTGTTATTGTTTGCAATTTGTTTTGTTTTATTGAAGTTTGTGCGCGTAACGATAAAAGTGATTTTATACCTACTTACAATGGAAGGCAAAAAGAGGAATACAAATTTCACTCCCGATGAAAAGAGAATACTGTCGGAATTGGTTTTAAAATACAAAGATAGCGTCGAAAATAAGAAGACCGACGCGGCTACAAATACGCAAAAAAATAATGCATGGATTCGTTTGGCAACCGAATTTAACAGCGTTAGTACATTTTGCCACAGAACGCATCTAAGCCTTAGAACATGCTGGGATAATATAAAGCGGCAGAGTAAAAAAGAAAAAGCCAATATTAAGAAAGAGGCCTTCAAAACAGGTATGAAATACCACACATTTATTTATCAATATTCATAACGTTAACCATTAGCCCTACTACATACACAATAATACATATAGTTTATTATACTACATGTATTTCATACTACCTATATGCTAAGTAAACTATATGTATGTCTTCATATATTTATTTTTTAGGTGGTGGGCTGCCTCCACAAATGGCTCAGGACTCTCAAATAGATGGTATAGTAGAAGCCGTGCTAGGTCCTGCGGTTGAAGGCATCCCTAATTGTTATGATAGTGATAGAACAACCAATACTGTAAGTTTTTCTTTTGATTACTATCTTATCCATTTAAATTATCTAACCTCTTTATTATCGGCCTGTGTCCTTATAATTAAAAAAAAAAATATGCTCAAAAGAGTAAGCATAAACTTCTTTCTTTCTAACAGTAAACAACACGCTTCTTATGTCAATGATGAGCATTTGTGAGAGTAAATTCAACTTTGTCACCATCTAATGTTCTTTATATATTTACTTACAGATAATAGAATTTGAAGTGGACGAGCCAAACACCTTGGATTTATCAATTTTAACCGATGAATATAATAGTCAGGTATTGTAAAATTTATTTAATTACGGACAGCAATATGGGCAATTTGTAAAGGTATTACATATATTTTTATGATTATTTAACCTTTCAGGAGGAGCGACCAACTACTCCATATGTAGCAGGAGTAATTATTTCTAATGAAGTTACAAAAGAAAATGTAAGTGTTAAACTAAAACATTCAGGGGACCCTGAGATCAATACACCGACAACATCAGGATATATTGATTATAGTAAACATCCACCAAGTACATCAAATGTAAGTGATTACAATAGACTGTTATGTAATAATAGAATGTAATAAGTAAAAGTATTGATTTTACATTATTTTTCCAGGATGTTGGATCTTGGACTGACTGGACTCCAAAAACGCTGAAACGTCCTCTTTCTGACTGCCTCAGGAGTAATATTAGAAAAGAGGACAAACATATGAAGCGGAGGAGACCAGTAAATGAAAATTTGCAAGATCAAATATTACAAGAAAAACTTGATTTGGTGAAATTATTAAAACAAAAAGCAGAAGAGGAAGCTAACATTAGGATTGCTATTTTAAAAGAGCAGTTGAAACAGGAGCAAATAAAGACGGAAAAACTAACAAAATAGGAAATAAATAAAATATTTGATACTACTGTTGATATTTTATTTTAATGTATAACCACTTATCACAATATACGTTATACCTACAGACTCTTAAAATAATTATTTATTAAACTCCTTCTTTCTGGATTTATGTCTCGCCTCTCAATATTATGTTCCTGAGAACGCTGCTGACGGATTGTTCCCTCCATCAGCAAAGATTCCCATGGAGCTGGCAAAGCTAGGTCAGGATCATCTTCTGGTATGCCCTCACCCCTAGACTGCAGTATATTATGTAATACTGCAGTGGCCACAATAATAGGCAAACAATTTTTTAAGGCTACTCTAATACCCAATGCTAGTACTGGAAACCGACGTTTCCAAATGCCAAACATTCTCTCAACCGGGTTTCTTGTCCTTATTTGGGATTCGTTAAACAAAACTTCTTCCCTTGTTGTGGGTCTATCTAAAGGCATCATTAGGTATCTTCGGTTCATATAACCACTATCTGCAACCAAAACAGCATCACCATAGTTCCCGAGCTCAAACATGGCATTTCTTCGGCAGGCACTGAAAATCCTCTCGTCATGTACACTTCCAGGCCACCTTGCTACTAAATCTGTAATTACAAGATTTGCATTGCAAATGGCCTGGACATTTATTGATTTCCAGGACTTTCTATTTCTGAAAGTTTCTGCGTAATCTCCTCCCGGTGATATTATTTTTACATGGGTGCAATCCAATGCACCAATTACTTTTGGAAATCGAGCGATGTTATAAAAATCTACTTGTGTGCTTCTTATCTCAGTGGAAGTCTGAGGAAATCTAATGTAAGTGGATGATAATCCGCCTATTGCTCTTGTAACCTTGTGTATCACTCGATGTGCAGTAGGCCGGCTTACTCCACAAAAATCTCCCATAGTAATTTGATGGTCACCAGTAGCATAGAATCTCAATGTCAAGAGAAGTTGATTTATTGGTGACATTGAGTTGTTCCTGAAAGAGGAAAAAAAATTAGTTCTAAACTACTTATTTAAGAGTTACACATTCCTTGGAAAAGATGATGTTTGTTATATGTAATGATCATTTATTAAATAATTACTTTTACATTTATTTTATTTTTCACATGTTTTATTTATAATAGTGGTACTTAGTAACTACTTATTATAAACAGGTACTAATCTGTTATCATAGTAGAAAGGCAGTAAGGACATAATTAAGTACACAAAAAAATAATTAAGGTATGTAGTATGTAAGTACTAACTTGTCATTTGGATATTCCAGTTGGCTTTCAATCAGTGCAAGAACTTCCATTGTCGCTTCCTTAGATAAACGAAATCTAGTTTTAAAAGCAGTTGCATCAAATTCCTCGTAATAATTCCGACGAGTTGCAAAAATCCGAGGCATCTTCGTTGCCCTTTCAATGGCTTCCAAATCTTCAAGCACGTTCAAATAGTTTGATTCGAAAATAAAATCAAATGCGTTGTTCATTTTAAATAAAATTATTTTTGTTTACTTATCGTATTTTCGCAAACAAGCAAGATTTTGTAGCAAGACAACAAACTGAACTCAACTGTCAAAGTCTTAATCAACAGATAATCAAGGTTGGAAAGGTCCGTTAACTTAATCAACTGATTAAATGCAAAAATCGCCGTTTAGGATATGGTGAACATGACAATATGGCTAATCAGCAGTTAAGTCGCTCTAACGGCTGGTTAAGCCGTAATTGGTTGTTATAAAAAGTCCGTGAACTCGGACCTAAGTGTAGTTGTGTGTCAGTGTTAACGTGTCGATGGGAGCGTCCGTGAAAGCGTACAGGTGTGGCAAGCATGAAATTTCAGAAACCAACTAGAAAAAAAAAAGGTATAACAAAGAAAACGGACAAAAAAAAAGATATACCAAAGAAATAGGACAAAAAAAAGGAAAGTACTGCCTTACCTATTTCTCGCCGCCAAGCAGTAATATCAGATTTACCGTGTTCCGGTTTTGAAGGTGCTGTACTGGTGATATTACAGGCACGCGGGATTTATCAACTTACGTTTCAGGATGACGTGTGGCTTGGCGGACCTTTATGATTTAAAGCTCTTGAGTGCCACTGCACCTGTTATGCATAATTTGTTGGTTCCGTTACGTAAAGAAATTCGTTGAATCGAGTTCTTAGATCATCGCAATTGTAATTCGTTCACGCGATGCGCTCCTCCTACCGCAAAATGGCGGCTATTTGGTTTCGCAAATTAGAAAAGGATTCAGTTTAAATACAAGTTTTTAAAAATAAAAATTATTATTCTGCATTGCTACTCCTTAAAGTATAATTTATAAACATTTATATTCAGGGTAAACTTAAAAAACGCTACTTACGGTATGTTTTCAATAAATAAACACCGAAATCACCAGCCCAAACAATAACACACACGATTGTCGTGACGTATTTTTGAAGTTGTTTATTTTTTTTAAATGACAGACCCAGGCATTAAAAACTTTATGGTTTGCTAGAGTAGTTACCGAAATAGCAATTAGTATTAGTTCTTTTACCTGTTATAACTTCGACATCCGATAAATCGGTATAAAATCGTCACCGGCACCTCTAGGTGTGGTATGCGTCTACGGCTGCATGTATCGCATGAGCGGTTATACATAAATGATGAAACTAATTTTAGGATCGATTTAGCATATTTGTGCATTAATGTTAGACATAACTGGTTGGTGACTTTACCATCTTAGTCAGCCGTGACCATAGGACCTGTAAAGGGCTTGAAACGTTGGTTATATTTTGAAAAAAAAAAAATGAAAAGAGGTCCGTCCCGTTGCTTAGTTGGCAAAGCGTCTGACACAGGAGACCTCGGTTCGAATTGGCTGGATCGAAGGAATTTTGGTAAGCGTTCGATCTTTGTATTAATAATAACTATAACAAATATATGAGAATTATATTACTCGATAAAGTTAGAATACTGTTTAAACAGGCTACGTAGCCGCATTAGTTTGGTATTCTTGCCTCCGTCATTGTATCTGCAAGCCGCATTGTTAGCCGGTCAGTGAGCGAGATAGAGTTAATTCAAACGTGTTTGTGGGTGAATATAGGAACGTTTTTCCAATGTACCGTGTAATAAATACTTTCAATGGCGAATGAATCCTCAGATGAGTTTGATATCTTTTACAGCTCATATAATACATTTAAGACGGAAAGTAGCGATTGTTCTGAGAGTGAAGGTGATTGGTATTTCTTTTTGGGCATTTTCAAAATTTTATTTATACTGCTTTGCCAGGCAGGGAAATATTTGTATGGCCTACATTAATTTCTCTCGTGAGTTTGGGTGTAATTTGTAGTTGTCTATGTGTGTGTCCATGACATGCGCAAGGTGTAGGTTATTTATTTACAACGTAGAATATATAAATGAATGTTTGCATCTTTGTTTCGTATACTTTCCATTATTATTATCCCATTTCGATAAAACTTTGGTGAGTGGTTGTACTTTTTTGTGTTTTTGGCTTTGAAGTGAAAGGTGTAAAGGCACATGGGACTGTCAACTTATATTTCACAGGCGCATGACTTGTTCATCCAGAGACGGGACATCATAAAAAAACCAGAACCAATTTGGAAAAGTTGATTTCTCAAATTGATATTACAGTTCAAATTTGACTGTTTTAAACAAAAAGTTTGCTTATTACATGTGCGCGCATCTTGACTACCCTAAACATACCCTAAACAAGACTGTAATAAAATTTATGAAGCTGATATCATTGATTTGCTGCTCGTTCGCACGAAGCTCTTTGCTTGTGACTAAGAAATGGAATACATTGCCGGCATTTGTGTCTCCCGAAAAGTTACACACTCAGGCTATTCAAGTGAGTGAATAGGCATTTTGACGAGAGGGAATAGGCATTTTATAGACAAACGCGTTCCTTCATCGATAACCATTTTGCTTAACATCAGGCGAGATTGCAGCCATGATTGTTTTTATTTTTCATGATTTCTTACAGATAATTGGCTGCTTTTCAGGAATAGTGACATAAACTTAAATAGTTCGTATTTTTACATGCTACAGAGCTGTGGCTCAGTTGGTAAGAGCAATGCTACGGTGCAGCATGGTCGCGGTTCTCTGATCTTGTCTTTTTTATTATAATATCAAGTGACGGGCGAACACTTAGAGCTTTAAATCGCAAAGATCTCAGGCGCTCTACCACTGCGCCCGTCACCCTGAGATATAAGTTGACAAGACCGGGACACAGTGATGCTGACGTTACTGCTTGGCGCAGAAATAAGTAAGGTGGCAGTACTGCCTTAGACGAACTCTTTCACAAGAAGCTCTAGTGCTTCAAAATCTTCTTAGTTGCTTAGTTGGTTTAGTTGTATAGTGTCTTTATTGGCTTTCAGCGTTGGTTTGCTAGAAGACATTGGTTCGAATCCAGGCGGAACGAAGGAATTTTTTCTAAGAGTTCGATCTTTGTATTCATAAAATGGACACACAAATGGA
The DNA here is from genome assembly GCF_003589595.1 of Hyposmocoma kahamanoa. NCBI lineage: Eukaryota > Metazoa > Arthropoda > Insecta > Lepidoptera > Cosmopterigidae > Hyposmocoma > Hyposmocoma kahamanoa. The sequence goes on along the minus strand of NW_020653535.1, from coordinate 215,533 downwards.
CAACCACAATTTACACCCAAACTCACATGAGAAATAAACGTACAACATATTCTACCATGGAAGCAGTTAATAGTTCCATTTCCAAAATGATGTATTTCCGTAATACGCATTTTAAATCTAAAGTAATAGTTACACCATTTTCACACATCTCCGAGTTGTCATAAGGCCCAACTCAAGATAATATCAAAATTAATTAATATCAAGTTAAACTCAACTGGCTTACTACTCAGAAAACAAGATTTGTAACAAGAGGTAACTATAGGCTGTTCTCATAATCCTGTAAAACTGTAATGTTCCTTACTTTATTGTTGCTGCTGGGAGTATACGTTAGTGGTTTGTGCCATCGACCACGATATTGACTATGTCTCCTACCGGCTAGAACCCCCCAGAATCTAGGAGGAGCTACGTCCTCCCCCTCCCCTCCTCACGACGAAACGGGCCACACTGCCCCGTCGTCCTCCTCGTGAATGCCAAACTTACTGGCGAACGGAGCCCCCGCTCCGATCGCCCGCAGCCGCGAAGGTACGCCACCGCCGAGCGAGATCAGCGCTCTCCCGATCGCGCACGGCGACCCCATTCTGGAGCATCACCGCTTCACAGAAGGAGACCACATGTTCCGCTCGGAGGCCCATGCGGGGCTCTCCTCCAGAGTGTGCTGGGCGGAATCCTGGTCCCTCCCACAGTGGTGGCACTGCGTCGTCGACTCGCGTCCGATACGATTCAAATACTCACCGAAGCATCCGTGCCCGGTGAGTATCTGTGTCAACCGGAACGTGGGACTATGTCGTCTACCCAACTTGATGTATGACGTGCCACCATGGAAGATAAAAAGCCTCGATTACTATAAGAACCGCTGTCGCGAAAATTCACATTTACATAATTGTTAAGAGTACTATACTACCTCAAATGGCTTTGATTGATTGCACATAATACTGAAAGTATTGAATCAATTATTTTGGAAAGAATATGTAGTAAAATTAAGTATATACACTGATTATATACACTATACGGTGTGAAAACACGATTCTAAAAATTTTCACGATGGAAAAAATGTCACAAACTTGAAATTTTACAAGAAAACCGCTGTACCTACTCAATATGTAGTTTACATTATATCAATTTTTTTTTAATATCAAGTGTATACATGTATAGGATATACATTTTTCAAATGGCTTTAAAATATCGCACTGTTAATACAATAGTGTATCCACTCAAAAAGTGTAGTTTTTCAGAATCGATGAAAAACGAATTACTCAATTCTAGCGAAATATTAAAATTTATGTATAGTTTAAAGTTTATTTATTACAGACATTTAACAATTTCCTACTCGTCAAATAAAAGGAAAAAACAACTGAATATTTTTTAGAAACTTATTTATTAAGACTGTTTTATCCAGAACTAGTTCGCGAAAACTTTTTCTCATTTTGAGTTAAATAGATTTGTTTTAATTGTTTCTTACAATATTTTAACGAAGGTTTTATTGACGGAAGGTTTTATTGAAGGTTTGATTGTGGTTCAGAAATAGTATTATCGTGAATTTCACATATTTTGAGTTACAACACTATTGTAATAGCAGTGCGATATAAATTCTGATATAATGCCAGTGTCCCTTGACCTAAGCAATATGAACAGTATTTTACGGGAAAAAAAATATTCTAGCCGAGTTAGTAAAGATTCTTAACGCTATGAAATTTTAGTAATGATTGGTCGTAGTTTCTTATTTAGAAATAATGTGACAAAATCTGGACTGTTAATATAATTTAAACTTTACCCAGTTGGCATGTCGTTGGAAGTTTGGAAGAAAATTTATTATTGCAAGATAAGACGTTTTGATTTTATAATTGAAATTTCATTCATTGTGCTGCCAACTAGCGGCAAAGGAACGATTATCGCCTATCAACGTTCTCCAGAAAAAGTCGACCATATTGCAGTGGTATAAGCAAACCTTAGTTTGCTTTAATTTCTTATAATATGAAATCACAGGCGAGACTGTCATTTTTGCAGCCTAGAGTAGCATAATAATGCTAAATAAATAATAATTTCGAAGTTTTGCGCGAAGTACATAGTTAACACGACCATAGCGCACAGAATGGCGGACTGAGCTCCACATTGATCTCAAGTAAGTGGAACTCCGCGTACTATTGGCACATATGATACGCCAATTAAGCACTTTTACTGTATTTATTGTTCTGCGCGTGACACGTTTCTGTAATCAATTCATGGTCACCATTCGATAATGATAACTTAAAATAATTAAACAGAAAATGTGCAATGGCATAATATGCCCCTTGATGGAAATCGAAACCAAGGCCTTCTATACATAGCCTTTTTCAATTCGGTTGAAATAAAAAATTTACAATTAACCTACTCGATTTGCACCAGAACTGACTGACTAAAAAAAGCACTCAACTATTTGAATTGAAGGTGATTCAAATGCCAGATGCGTAATAAACTAGTTAACGATTAACCATCGTTCTTTAAAGTACAGTAAAAAAAGAGCGAAAAACACAACAGAGTACCTATTCAAACAAATTACACTGTATCCCCAGGGGTGATAAAGAAGACGTGGGTATGCATCGCGCCTAAGAATAAAGAAGTAACAAACAGGACAAGGGAACAGACTAAAAAAACTTACAGAGTCAAGCAAGTGATGGTAGACAAAGCTGTTACAATCCTATCTATAGTTAGGTATAGAGCATACAAACAAATGAAATGAAAAGATTGTCCGACCGCCGGAAGACTTCTAATTGGCAATCAGTGTGGCGGTTGGCTGCACACGCCGATCTAATAAACAGTCATCATGGGGAGGAGGCATTAATTGCTGGTGTTTTTTTTATTTCCTAGTATTTAATGCATATACGTGAGAATGAGTACAATATCGAACATTTTAAACTAAAACTGCTTATATATATGGAATCAAACAACTTTTATTATGATGATTAGTAAATTTTTGTGTAGTAGATGGAATAAAAGTCATTTTATTACTACAATTTAACAGAGGTTCTTATAGTAAATTTTATTTCAATTCGTTGGTGAGCTCTACGGAAACTGCCATATCCGAAAATTTGGCAACAGTTTTTTTCTTATATCCTGTATAACAATAATGGATAGAATATACTTCCCTAAACGTCAACAAATATACATCTCGGAATAATTAAAAATAAAAGGTGAAAAATCTAAACCGTCATATTTTTATTAAACAATTACAAAACTGTTCTTCTAAATACACTACCCCAGTGAATTAGTTGCTAGTTACACACACAGTATAGTACAATAATTTCGACATTTCAGATTTTAAGTATTACCCACTTTATTTTATTGTATGCCTATTATACCCTATACACTTTTATCCTGAAGATGCTAAGGTTATTTTCATTTAACGATAAGTACCACTCAACGGAGCCCATAATCGACTTGATGAGCTTTTTAGTCAACGCGAAACAGATTATTATACCTTTAAAATCACTTGAATTCTAGTACCAGCTTTAATTTCTAATTTGCGTACATTTGTGAATATTGATAAGCAAGAAATTTCCCTAAAGGTGAAGAAAAAACAATAAAACACGTCGAAGAAGGCAAAGTCTGGCCTTGAGGAGTTTCCCGTGTATAATGGATTAATGATAATGACTTTCAAATGATCACCGTGTATTTCTGTATTCGGTGCAATGCCGTATCCAATTCATCTCAACACCTATATCACAGGAACACGCATCCATTGTGTCTGCGACCCATATACGAATGATTATGCATTCACATCTGTGCAATTGTGTTGCACAATTTTGTATTGCACGACTCTGACTTGATTTCAAAAGGCGATTACTTTTGATAATGACCCCATAGTTTCCCTTTTAATGCCATTATGTTTTCGTTATGGCCAACGTTGCGTTCTTTTGTTTTATAAATTAATCAAGATTTACTCCATCAAGATAGAGTGCACCGTATTGTTTGTGGGACGTTTGTTACGCGACTTTTACAACTGTGTTGAATAAGCTAGCTGTTACATGAGTAAGGATCAGGGTAAAACGGAGGACTGTGTAGAAGAGCATCGAGTAAGATCCAGCGCACAATGATGAGGAACATCCTTATAAGGGATAATTAGTGAGGTATCATTTTGAACACAAAAACGTGTGTGATGTATGTACCCAAACACGTTACATCGTCATAAAACTTACATAAGAACATTTTGACATTAAATAAAATATAAATTTACTAGATAAAAGCAGAAATTTAGTAGAGAGTAACGACGGAATGAAGAAAAGTAGGCGTTACGAAGAAAAGGAATTAAAGAACGATTCAAAATTTCAAATTAGGTGGCCAGGATCCAGAGACAAGAGTGATAAAAAGGTGTGATGACGATCAAAGAGATCGCATAGTCACAAGGCTTACCATAATATCCTAAGGGATACCACGTCCGCTCCCTCTCGTTTGCCGCTATTCCAGCGAATTCAGCAGCTTGATTTTGATTGCCATTTCTGATCGAAAACTGCGTCTTTTCCAAGTCGAGGCGCATTTCGAGACTATCTAAAAATAAATTATTAATTTATGAAACAAGTCGAAAAGTTCGTTTATGAAAGTCGACTGAAATCGTAAGGTCACATTATACTTTTGTTCGAATGTCGCCTCAGACCAATGGAACAAGACCCGTCAATGTGAAGCTTGATATGCTGCCGTTTGTACTTTACGACAAAAAAACATACGGCAGGTGCTTCAGGATTTCGGTATGGACTTAAGAGGGAGCAGAGGAAAAGTTCCTAATCTTCGATTTGATTTTAGAGGGGTATATCCGCTTTAAAGATAAAAATAAAATATTGTATGAGTAACTACACGATATACTCAAGCATAGACATTAATCAGAAACATAAAACAATAAAATTTCCTCGATAGATAAAAATCACGAAATGACATTGACTTACAATTATATGGACGTCGGGTCCGCGCTAAAAAGTGTCCGAATTTATAGGGCGTTAAAATCGTATACAGAGCGTCATTCACGCTTTAGTCTTCGTTTGTTCGACTGACAGCGAAGCAAGCAAAATTGGACAGTACTGCGATGACATTACAATTTAAATTCAACGTTTTAGCTTTTTCATATTCCTTTACATGTCACTACGTTTAAATAGGTTGATTTGAGACATTTTTTTCGTGGTTTTTGTATTAGACCCGTCGTCTATTTATTTGTAAGTCAATGCGAAATGACCTCTAATTTTCACATTTTTTCGATATATCCTCGAAATGCTACAGGTTATTAGGACAAAAATTAGATAATTCATTATATTTATGCATGATCGACAACTGTCACTACGGATTTTTTTTAATCCCTTTAGTTTTAGATTTATTCCGCTAAAACGAATTTGGTGCTTTTAATGCGCAAAATTCAACATCTTTTGTCGCATGTCACCCGAACTTCAGGCATATATTTGTTTCGCAAATTTGGGCGGAGCCAACGTCAAAACTTTTTTGGCATTAGAGCTCTTAAGTAATAGTGTAGTTTAGTAAAAGAACGATAAGTCTATAATTCTCGGGTGTTTTAAATTGAAAGCTAACGACAAATCATAACAATATAAATTGGATTCTATTGGACTTATCACCTTCAATTTATATAAATACAGTGTAACGGGCACTGTAAATATAATTTTCCTTTTAACACATAAAGTTCAGAGTCAATTACCCGTTATCAAAGACAAGGGAGGTAGTGATATGCAACGCGAAAGGTACGGGCGTGGGATAATAAAAATAGGTTTCGAAAATTGCTTGTCCCAAAATCTCGATGGGGAGGGCTGACGATTCAAGAAATCAAATATTATAAATCAATTTAGATACTTATTTCGAACTGCTAAAGCTGAGATCGAGTTTTATGGTTTTTATGCAATGAAAAGGAAGAAAGAAACATTTATTCATATATTACAAATAAATATGCAAAATAGTAATAATTTTAATCTAAATTTAAATTAAAAAATAAACAATAAAAAAATTATTAAATATATAATAATAGCCGAAAAGGCTAGCCAGCTCAGCTTAATGCTGGGCAGAGTCTGCTGCTTCAGCTGGAGCCTGAGAAGAGGTAGATGGCTATGCCTATTTGACAAAAACTGAAAACAATAACAAGTATTTGCTATGTAACCTAAACATTGCACATCCAGTCACTTTCGAGATAAGGCAGTTTGAAGTTTAAAAATGTTTCTCACTCTTGTTTTATTTTCAAAACTTATAATGTCATGTAACTCCACAATTATTTATTTATGTTCATAATGTTGGATTTTTTTTTGTTGATCTAAGGAGTTAGACTTTAGGAACCGTTTGGTGCATAAATATAACTAATTTAAGGTATTTAATTAATAACTATTGTAACTATAGTGAAAAAATAAGGTGGTTTGCATCAATATTAGACATAACTGGTTGAAGGGGTTATGTGGGGACTCTCCCTCCAGACTGGAGGGCCTACCCCACTAAAACCCCCATGGGTTTCCATCTCGCCGGTTGAGTCGGCGCCGTGGGATCGGTGAACATTCACCACGACGCCGCCGCCCGGCCGCCCTAGCTTGCGCCAGGGCTCCCGCGCCAACGGAGGGGCGAGTCGGTTGTCCTTCGACCCGCCCCCCAGACGAGTGAGGCCGTGCAATGCAGGCTCCAAAGTCCCTGTCCAGAGCCCGCTGGCCTCACTAGGGGATCAGGCGAGCAGCGAACTGCCTTCGCCTTCTCCCCGTACGTCTGCGCCGAAGCTGGTGCGCGTCCGCCGCGTCCTCGCGCACCCGCTCCGCGGCCTCCTTTTGCGACATAACCTCTGCGTAAAAGGAGGCCACCTAGGACTCCTCGCTACCGAGCAATATTAGACATAACTGGTTGAAGACTGTACCACCTCAGTCAACCGTGACCATGGGACCTGTAAAGGGCCCGAAACATCGGTTTGTTTGAAAAAACAAATATACGCGATTTAAATCCGAAAAAATGGTTTCATTTCCTATGTGTAACAATCGCGAAAACCTAAGAACTCGATATATAACTAATTTTTTGATAATTTTATGGATTGGATCCTTTTTGCTTAACTACGTCCAATTTATAATAAAATTATTCCAGTATACAGTCTGCTCTTAAACAATATAAAATAACAAAATTAATAATGATAAGAATGATGTAGTAACTAATAAAACCAGATTAGTAAAAACGTTAAAGTAGGGCGTAAATATGAAAATTAATATGTACAATAAATTACCAGTTAGTATATATACCTGACTTGGAAATGGCTACATTCAAGCAAACATTAAAACTTTACTTTGGAAATCACGCTATTTATAAAATCAACGAATTTATGGATTCAAAGCTAAGTGAATATTCATTTTCTTAAAAAAACATAATGTTAAGACTTTAGTAGTAGGTATACCTGTATAATTTAAGTCTGTATTTTCTGTAATTTGACTTGCCTATAGGCAATGTACTGTGTTGTCTTGGTGAATAAATCATTTGACTTATTTACCTCCATTTGACTTTGTAAGTCCGAGTCAAAATAACATTAAAATAAATTAACAACTAGCTTTAGTAACAGAATTATATAAATAATACAATAAATATAAATATTATAATGTAAATTCATCTTATAATTAAGTTTATTGAATGTCAGAATATTTCACTACCATGATATTCAATTATTTTTTTGGAAAATTTCTCCATTACTTTCTTATAATTATTAAAACAAAGATCTAACATTTAGACAAACATCCATCGATATTTGTTCTTATGATACTAAGTGACGAGACGGACAAGTCATACACCTGATGGTAAGCGACACGCCGTTCGTAACAGCTGCAGTGCCAGATCTTTCAATCTCAAAGTTCTGAGGGGCATTACCTGAGACATAAGTTGAAATGCTCCGTGCCTGTAATTTCACCAGCACCCTTACCCTTCGAAACCGGAACGCAGTAATGCGAAATAGGTAAGGAGGTATATCCCTAGACGAACTCTTTCAAAATAACCAGTGACTGGATTCGAACCAACGTCTCCTAGCAAACCGTGGCAGAAGCTATGCCAACACAGCCACGTAACGAACCAGCGGATGTTACGAATTTGTCTATTGGCTTGTTGCATAATTTTTGTTTTGGTTTTTTAACGACTTTTTTTGCCGTAACGCCATCTGTGAGAAATCTTTTTCTTAACTCAGCCAGGTCCCTTCACAGCTACCAGCAGCTCGGTTATTTATCTCAATATATTAATAAATAAATATAAGCTTTAGCTAAGCACACCTAGAGGTGCCGGTTATGATTTTATACCGATATATCGAAGTTATAACATGTAAAAGAACTAATATTAATTGCTATTTCGGTAACTACTCTAGCAAACCATAAAGTTTTTGATGCCTGGGTCTGTCATTTAAAAAAATAAACAACTTCAAAAATACGTCACGACAATCGTGTGTGTTATTGTTTGGGCTGGTGATTTCGGTGTTTATTTATTGAAAACATACCGTAAGTAGCGTTTTTTAAGTTTATCCTGAATATAAATGTTTATAAACTATACTTTAAGGAGTAATTCATGGTAAACGTTAGAACCACTCAAACGGAATATTATCATATTTATTCAAGTACACCAAAAATTTCATTAGTGCTTTTTAAGTGCAGGATTTGCGGTGTATTACTGCATTTTATTTCAGATGTTTTTGTTGGTAGTACGGAGGGTATTTATTTAGCAATGCAGAATAATAATTTTTATTTATAAAAACTTGTATTTAAACTGAATCTTTTTCTAATTTGCGAAACCAAATAGCCGCCATTTTGCGGTAGGAGGAGCGCATCGCGTGAGCGGTTAAATAGTGTTTAGTATCAACAATAGTAGTGGGGGATACAAAGTTCTGTAAGTCAGCATAATGACGAAGTGGTTCACAGCGTCGCTATTTTCGGCTACAGCCGCCAAGTTCACAAAAAAGAGGAACATATTACCGTTTCAGTTCTTTAGGATTGCAATAGCATGCACACATACACGTAGCTCTGATATCAAAGTAATTAACAAAAGCACTTTTTAGTCGTAGCGCCATCTATGAGAAATCTATGAAAGATTTATCACCCAGTAGTACAAAGTCTTTCACTTTAAAAAGTCGTTGAAAAACCAAATACAAAGACACGACGCAAGCACATAGAAAAATTCGTGAGGTCCGCTGGTTAGTTCCGTGGCTTAGTTGGTGTAGCGTCTGGCACGGTAAGCTAGAAGACGTCGGTTCGAATCCGGCCGGACCGAAGGAATTTTTTCTGAGTGTTCGATCTTTATATCAACAATTATAACAAACTAGTGGAGTACCTAATTTCACAAAAAATTATTGAATATCAATTCAATAAAAATTTAAAAGCACTTTGTTATTGAAGTCTGGAACGACAACGGTACTAAAGACACCTAGACCCGAGACAATATAGAAAAGTAAGCATTCTACATTAACCCGGCCGGGGATCGAACCCAGGACCTCAGAGATGGCGACAACATGAAAACCGGAGTGCAAACCACCCGATCACGGAGGTCGCCAGAATGATTTAAACTGAGCCCGTTAATTCTTGTTATTTTTGTCTTGGCTCTCTATTAAGGACATCATCAACCTGATTGACATAATGTATGCCACGAGAGACCTTTCACCATGGTTCCATTCAAATCAGCTGTAAACGACCAAATCATCGAAGTACGAGTATTTCCTTTTCTATATATCAGCAACTTTAACATGTACAACATTACAACGCTTTCTTATTGCACATTATGTATCCCGTTATTTTGTAAATAATAATAATAATAATAACGCACACGCAATGTCCCAAGTCAACCTATTTAAACGTAGTGACATGTCAAGGAATATGAAAAAGCTAAAACGTTGAATTCAAATTGTAATGTCATCGCAGTACTGTCTAATTTTGCTTGCTTCGCTGTCAGAAGAAACAAACGAAGACTAAAGCGTGAATGACGCTCTGTATACGATTTTAACGCCCTATAAGTTCAGACACTTTTTAGCGCGGACCCGACGTCCATATAATTGTAAGTCATTGGGTTTGTGCATTAAATGAACGATTAGGTAAATGTTTAGGTACTGAATTTGACTAAAGACGTCGTCCACCAGGTATAGCCATTTGTGTCAGTCTAAGGCCACGTAGATCCATGTCATTTCAGCTTCTGATTTCACCAGCATAAACATCGACATCATATCGCTTCAATGGGTGACTAAGTATTATTTTTCCGTACGTCGGAGGTTCCCCGAAGGTTGCGGACCTTCTTTGACGTGCAGGCCAAATGTTGTTTGATTCCTTCTACACCATCTTACACGTTTTCTTTTTCATATAAAACACCTTTTTCTAAATCGATGTCGTCATCGTCATCCACAGCACATGTCCTGCTGATTAGGATATAGGTTCCTTTAAACAGATACGGGTTTCTTCCGACATTATACACCGGTTTTTTTTTGTTGACTGTACATTGAAATTAGGGAATATAGAAATAGAAAATGTTGAATAGCATTTTGTGATACAAATTTATCAAGAACGACTGGGACAAAACGCTCCCCTCCCAAGGGCCTTGCAACCATCTTGGAAGCTCTCACTTCATTTTATTTCTCAAATTGAATCGGCTTGCCTCCATGGATTTGGCGATTATTGCCAGTACGAGGTTATGAATAAAATCCTTGCAAAACAAGATGATTTTAATCGGTAGACAGGAGGTAATTTTGCTGGTACATTAAGGTTATGAAAAAATGCAAAACAAGTTGATCTGTACATTTGACTGTACTGAGAATCTCGAGGTTATGCTATTTACTCCATGCGAAATAAGCTGATTGTAATCGGTTTGACTGGGAAATATTTGTGAGTGGAGTCTCAACACACTTGAGGGCTCATGGTGGCATACTTTCTTGATAACTTTCTGTACAACATAGATCAAAGGTCACAGCTCATTCGAGCCACCCGGCACCCATCCCGCACCGCCTCGTCGTAAGGCGTCCACTCGTTGACCACGCGGCGTCCACTCGTTGTCGACAGGTGATACACGAGTGGACGCCGCGTTATCGCCAAAACGTCGCGCGGTCAACCAGTGGACCTCGCGCGGTCCACGAATTTTTGAGTAGTTTGTTAACAATTGGCACTAGGTTTTTCTTTATTGAAAGCAAAAACGATACGTCCGACTCGTTCGAAAGAGAGGCTGGAAATGAAGGGAGGGTGGGGAGCGGCGCATAGCCAACGTATCGTCCTCGCGTGAATCATTCGCGGGCAGCGCGCGGTCCGCTTTGGACCCGCGCGTTGGCAATGCTCAAGGCAAGCATGCGAGCAGCGAGTTGTTACCGAGTGGTCCCCCGCCGTCCGCGCATGGAGGGTTTACGACCGAGGCGATCCGGCGACGCTACGGAGTTGATGTAGTGAGCGCATACCCAAACAATTCTATATAAAGAATACTAACCGCACGAAGCGAGGCGGTGCGGAATGGGTGCCGAGTGGCTCTAATGAGCTGTGACCTTAAATTACATTAAAAAACAAAATTTTTCAATTATACGATGCTATTTATGACAGAAAATATTAAAATAGTAATGTTTATTAGGTATATTATCAATTAGGTAGAAAAAATATTCATTATGAATGCATTTAGTAGGCCAAAATTAAAGTTAAAAAAAGTGTACGAGTCTGCCCCGCTTGCCTCTAGAGCTTATGAAATATTTATTTACATTTGATATATTTATAGTTTTATTTTAAGCATTCATTTTATTATAGATTTTGTGTGTATTAATATATCAACATTACTTAATATATATTTATTCGTATGCACATTTGATATAATATTTAGCTGTCTATTTATTGAGTATAGCATATTCCATTTCTTTATTTATCTATTTTAGTGCCACCCCAAAAACCGACTTTCCTCTCAGATTTTCAAAGGTTACTTGAAAGAAATCTCTTTATGGGATAAGCTCGCTTTTGGACATAAATATTTAAATAATTTTTGAAAAATTGTAATTTACTTTGAGGTACAATAAAGTGTTTAAATAAATAATAATATGAGAGTTCGTCCAGAGAAGTACTGCCACCATAATTATTACTGCCGCCGAGCAGTAAATTGAACATTAACGTCTTGCGGTTTTGTAGGTTAAGGGTTGCTATGAAATTACAAGCACATAGGATTTGTCAACTTGAGATCTTGACGACTTGTTGTTTCCGATTTCCACAACACAAATGCTTTAGTTACTTACGGATCCCAAAGGATGAGATCAAAGAAGGGGAGAAAGGGGCAGCTTAGAACAAACGCGTTTGCGTAATCAGTTTGAACCTGGCATTGGCAACGGTCAGTGTGCACGCATCAAAAATGATGACGGGACGAACAACTTGTGCGCCTGATGGTAAGTGACACTTGTCCATGACAGTTGCAGTGCCACTTAGAGCTTTTAATCGCAAAGATGCGAGGGGCACTGCCACTGCGCCCGTTGACAAGTCCCATGTGCCTGTAATTTGACCAGAATGTGAGGTCGTGGTTAGTTCAGCGTCGAAAAGTAAACATTCTCAAAAATAGTTGTAAGGATATTACTAGAAGAACATAGAAAATGGTGAGTTGAATAGAATAGAATAGAATAGAATCGTTTATTTCATGTTATCAATGTCACAATATTACAATTGGAAATAATAGGGGTTAAAGTATGAAATTGCCGATTTGTACTGAAAATC
>NW_020653535.1:129848-162874 GCF_003589595.1 Hyposmocoma kahamanoa | reverse complement strand
TAATGCATTATCATTCTAGGAAATGAAACTATTTTTCCGGATTTAAATCGCGTACCTGTATTTGTTTTTTATTATCATTATCACTCTATTTAACGACCAGGCTGTTGTCGGTATAGCGTCGTCCACTTGTAACGGTTCAAAACCAGCGCCTTAACCATTTTATAACAGCTCATTTTGATGTTCTTTGTTTTGTTTATTTTACGCCATTTTTGGACTTTATCACTTTCCGTTTCCTTATATCTCTACCTTGATTACAGCTTTCGTAAATTCATCACCACAAAATAGAATCTAATCATTAGAAAATTGTGTCATATTTATGGAAAATTGCAGCCATTGTATTGTTGATTGTGGATATTAAATCTAGTGGCGAGGACGATACACGGAAGGTTGAACAAAATTTAAGCACGAACTCAATAATCCCTTTATTTAATTAAATAATAATTTCTATCCAAGGCACTTGAAATCCAAATGGTCTATAAATAAGAGTCTTATTGCCACTTGTCGTCGGAATGTTTTACGGCCGAATTAACGAGATGATCGCGTTTTCACCGACTCACCCTTGTTTTGCGTGATGTAATAAATTAAACTTTGTTGCTAAAATAGGAATTATAACCGTCTGTTTATTTATCCAGGGTTATTTGTAAAATAATAACAACAACGCAGGACTATACTACCAGCATTGTGAACTTTTGTTCCATGATTTTTAATAGAAAGAGCGTAAATACCAATCTAATGCAAAACGCAGTAGCGGGGGTGAGAGTGGGCACTGTGGAAGGCTGCACGTTTGAATTTATTTGTACCTTACTATCAAATACAGGTCAAATAGAACAAAATATAGTGGAACAAAAGTTGTTTTTTTATGATGTTAGTAATAATAGTCTTGAGAGGTTATTATTATTTTACAAGAACCCTGTGTATCTCCTAGTTTGGTTAACAATTAAATGTTCTTTTTAATGGCTTTGTCCGTAGTGCAGAGTGCTGTCAAAAGCCGAAATAAAATCATTTTGAATGTAAGGCTGAAAATAAAATCGTAAACGTATTTTTTTAGAACATCTCGTGATAGAACGAATCGTGTGTCTGGTGGTAAGCGACACACCTGTCCATAACAGTTGCAAAGCCATCCAGCGCTTTGAATCACAAAGATCTGAGGAAGCCACTGCGCCCATCACCCTGAGACACAAGTTGACAAGTCCCATGTGCTTGTAATTTCACCAGCACCCTTGAAAACCATAACACATTAACGCTCATATTACTGCTTGGCGGCAGAAATAGATAAAGTGGTAGATATTTATCTGTCAACAAGTGGTACTGAGACAATGACACCCCTATAGTCTGTCAAGGTTTACGGTATCTATGCGAGCCCTTTTATAAACTAGATCAGTTTCTTATTTTTTAAACCTCTGTAAATGTGAAATTGGAACTTTGATCTCAAATAGTGTTAATGTTTACGTTTGTTTGTAAAGTATTTATTAATGTATGTTTCTTATGTATTGAATAAATATTTTATGTATCTAGAGAACACATTCAAATTTTCCAAATTTATTTTCCATGCAATACAATTGTTTGACCAAATATTTTCAATATCGAACCCTGTCATATTTAATACTCATCTATTATGATATTTTGATAGGTATCCCGTCATGTGGTCGACATTCGAACACCTGTTATCCCAATTGATTGGCCTTTTTACAAGCTACCCTACCCATTCATCTTTGTAGCAGTATGGCTCCTTGTGAAAGAGTTCGCCTGTAGAAGTATACCTTTCCTATTTCTGCTACTCCTCAGGTATTGGTGATTTAAAGTTCTGGGTGGCACTGCAACTGTTACGGACAGCTTCTTCTTCTCTTATCTCTATAATTTTATCTATATAAATTTTGTTTATAGTGACCCTATCAAGCTCTTGGTTATAAGGGAGGGGCATTACAACCTGTGCAAGCAAGCCCGCACAGGGACCTACACAGTCAGGTCCTGACACCAGATCAGCCTGTTTACACGGACTTCATACGGTTCTCACAGGGTAGTTCCCGAATGCACGTACAGTACCCTCCTATTTTCCAGATAGGTACCGGAGCCGTAGGCACGCTCATTTCTCCGTTGCGCAACTAACGGTTGCCACCACTAAGTCTTCAACTCTAAAGTCCACTACCAAATCTCCTCTTGGTGGCGGAGCTGTGAGACATGCTCACTTCTCGACGCCGAAAAAGGGCATCTCGCCAGTTTCACGCTGGAGAGACCGGAGGATATCTAGCTCATCCTCTACTAGCTCTCCGAGTTAGTGCCAGAGATGCCAACAGACATTGTGTGTCTTGCGACCATGTCCGAAAATAGCTTCCGACTTTAAGGGCAACGCACGTGGCCCGCGCGTCTCCTCGCTACAGGCCCACGTCTAGACCGCTACTAACACGCGCTAGCTGCGCAAGGGACAAACATCCCGGCTACATGCTACCGAGGCAGACGAACGTGTTCACGTGTTATGTGTTTGCTTGAGTAACTCAAGCGAGCCCGTTGTCTCTGCGGACCCGGTAGTCAACCCTATTTCTCGGGATATCGACAACTATTATGGATAGTCGTGTTGCCTACCACCAAGCGCACAACTTGTTCATTCCGTCATTTGGTATCATAAAAACGCTCCTTGGTGACGGATTAACAGGCCAGCGGTAAATGACAGCTTAAAAAATAGATCTATCTACCCTAATACCGTACAATTCATACAGTGGTAAGAAACCTGTACTTCGTGTCTTTGGTGGTAACAATGTCACATCTGTGAAATGGCAACGTTTCAGGATATAGGCTTAAAGATTCTACGAATGAAAGTACTCGATATTTTATTGTGCTTATATAGTATAATATAAAATTTCACACGTATACAGAATTTGTTTCATGTAATTCGTGTTATTTTCGTCACTTTCACGTCGATACCCCCAACGAACACTACGTCAACTTAATTTTTTGGTCATATTCTGTTTTTAATGTACATAGCCTTATTTTGTTTACTAATATTATGCTCCCCGAGTTTTGTAAAAAATGAAGAAACAAAAAAACAAAATTTGAAAAAAAATTTATACAGTGGGTATTATTAATGATAATCATTTAGTAAATAACCAAAGTCTTAAATCTACATTCAATCTGTCAGGTTTTATTTCTTCAATTCGAAGACGCTATCAAATTACTCTATATGCTTACTTTTTACTACTTTATCAATTTGCCTAAGAAATGAACCAGCCTATAAAGGGACACCTGTGTGCAAAAACTTACAAGTATTCCAAGCACTTGAGTCCGCCCTCGGTGAAGAGCTTTAATATCACAAGGACCCTGCTTTAGTGCATACTTGAGGCACATTATTATTTGAGTTGTGTTTAAAGGCAACACTCAACGGTTAGTCTCCTGAGAGCATTACCGAGAGTTTAATTACAGTCGTTAAATTTTTAAACAACTAAATTATACACACGTAAGTACTTTATGGAGATGAAATGGTTAGTAACCAATGTATTAGCAGAGCTAGAATTTAGTAGCAGTAGAGCTCCATGTGGAAGGGTTCGTCCAGGGAAGTACCGCCATCTTACCTATTTCTGCCGCCTAGTAATGTGAGCATTAATGCGTTTCGGGTTTGAAGGGTGCTGGTGAAGTTACAGGCACATGAGACTTGTCAACTTATGTTTCAGGGTGACGGGCATAGCTGCAATGCCCCTCAGATAATTGGGATTTAAAGCTCTGAGTGACATTGCAACTTTTACGGACAGGCGTGTCGCTTAACATCGGGCGCACGATTGTTTGTCCTGTCAATTAGTGTTCTTAGAAAAACGGCAAAATAAGGAAAACGGTGCCAGAATTTTGGCATTCTATCGTCAAGATACGTTTAATCTAATCTATTCTTTATTTTTAAGCGTTTTGTATATCATGTTTTTATTTTTTCAATAAAAAATTTAGGCATTTAAGAGCTAATTGAGATTTAATAAGAAAATTTATCTATCAGAGTTTAGGCGTTAATATCTGTCTATGATATTTTGTATCTTTTGTACGACCTCTCACACTGGTTTTCATGGTGTCGCTATCTTTGAAGTCTTGAGTTTGATCCCCACCCGAGTCAATGTAGAAAAACTAACTTTCTATATTTTACTCGAGTCTGGGTATTTGTGGTACCGTCGTTGGTTCCGATTTCCATAGCACAAGTGCTTTAGTTATTTACTTTGGGATACGCTTAATGAAACAACGTAATTTTGTAACAAAATAAAATAAGTTAATGGTACGATTCGCTAATACTACGGAAGAACTCGGTGGCCAATCAGTATTCTTGATAAAGAGATTGAAGAGAGAAGATCCAGGAAGGACCACTTTAGGAAACGAACTTTTCAAAATTGGTTCTTGTCTTGATCAATGATAGTGCTTCGGAGTTAATTTTGTCACTTTGCACAATAAATTTTCTTAGATTAAAACCAGCTAATCGCTTACCGATAAACAAAAAGAATTAATGTACTGTCTTTTCGGGCTAGTGTTGTCTAAATCATATATTATAGGGTGCATGAAAGGTCCTTCCAGCACGACTACCATACGTCTATTAGCAAATCCTTTAACCGATTGGCAAAAAGCATTATAGTATATGCCTTCCATACAATAAGAAAAATCATTTGTTCCTGCTTATTGTCTGGGAGCATTTTATCAGACGGGTAATTAATAGCTGTCGTCAATTCTATATACCATACTATAAGTCGTTTTTTATAGGGTCGAACCATTTTATATCTTTCTTGGTTTCTTAACAGCAGCCAAACATTAATGAAGCCAAAAAACTAGGTTGGTTCAGCCATTTTGAATGCAGAAAAGAAGACTGGTACGTGAAAAAAGTTTATCTGTCTCGATCCACTAGATCGAGGCCAGGTAGTCGCTCCAGTGGAAGAGGATCTGCGCGAACTTCAAGCTAATGATTACCAAGAGAATGCACAAGACCAAAAAAGATGCTTCGTTTCGGAGATTACGGGTCGTATTCTAGAACTCTACTCAATGCTCAAGTCAGGATTGCACTGGCAACACAAGCACTGGAAATACGACCCTAATGGCAGGGACTTGAGTATGATTTCGAGTGCTTTAAACCATACTCAAATACTTACTTGAGCATTGAGTAGAGTTTTAGAATACGAACGGAGTAAATAAGTAAATAGTCAATTACCTAGCCACCTTTTATTTCCCACAGTTAGTCTTCTACTAGTTGGTGTGTTATTTGACACAACCCAGAGCGTGCGTCACAAATATTATTTATACGCTTTTAGGCTTTCATGTAGCATTTAACTAACATTGCAAACATTTATCTTACATTGCTAACGTTAAGTTATGTAATCATTGGACTTCAATTTTTCGTACCATATTGTTTCAATTTAGGTTGACTAACCATTATAAGCCAGATGTTTCTGGTATGGAAAGTTAACGGTCAATAACCAGTTTTGTGTTAAACGTACAATCTTACTGCATTGTTGTTATTATGATGTTCACTGTTGAAGAAAAATCATTTGCAATCTTCATTATAAGTTTCTCATCCACGTCTTCTGTTCTCGACAACAATTGATTGTTATTTATATAGATAAATACCGTACTAGCGCAGGCACTGAGCAGACAATCAGTATTCCCTGGAAGCGTTAATTGGTGCAGCTGTTCACTCAATATCTAGGATTAATTGCAGTTTAAGCCACAAGATATTAGATTGATTGGCATTACTTAGTTTTGGTACCTACCAGTTTCTGACATACATGATAATAATTATGTATACTCATGTCTTTGAATTCTGGTTGGGAAAAATCTATAAATCTATAGATTTCCACTTTACAAGATCCCAGCAGACTCTCTTGCTTCACGTAGATACGTTCATTAATCTTTTCATACAAGATCTCCTGTTTTTATCATTAAGCATTCCAGTTTTTTTAATAACATTCTCGGTTTGATCTGGGAATGTCTTTCCTGGCCGTCCTCTTCCAATATTGTCTTCCGTATTAGATATATTTACCTCTACTCCACTTTAATTAATCTGCTCTTAAACCATTTTAATATACATATATTTTTTATAATATCAATATACTATATTTACTATATTTGTCATTACGTCGTCTTTCAAACATGTATATTTTGGTTATGGCTTAAATAACATTGTAGTTCTATCTCATATGAACATACTTATTCACTGATTGTCATCAGTAATAAATATCTTACCGCGGTATTTTACATAAGAATGGAATTTTCTGCCAATTCTGCAATTTCCAATAATTGCGAGTTTGTTTCCAAGCACATACAACCTATCTTTAGGATGCGTCTGAATAGGCATCTTCTGGGTATATTCCATTCATATGTGACATGATATACCATCCATTTCTATCTAGCTCTTTCATAATGTTACGGCAAAGGAATGAAATACACTACTGATATCCATACTGTGTTTACCGGAAACTACAATTTGGACCTATTCAAGGCAAGAGTATATGTATATTGGTATTTTTATTACATCGTCGCAATATCAGGGTAAACTTTGTAGATTTATTTTGTCATCATTATTATTGTAGTACATTATATTTTAATGCGTAGAAATTTAATATTACAAATTTACCTTAAATACTTTCATAATATAAATTATGACATTACAATTCCATTCATCTTTGATATGTTATTATCTTTATGACGTAAAACGTACAAATATAATCATACCGGTTATGTAATGGAATTTTGAACAGTAATGTAATGGGAGAGATCGATCAACGTAAACGATTCACGCTTAACCAGGAACGGTGGGCCCCGACTCGTCCCCACCCGATTTCGTATAATTTGTACATCCTCACATTGTTCAAATTGATTGGAGCTGATGCAAATTGTATGCTGTATGCGGGATTGACCTATAAAACCGAAATTCGTTACAAGATAAAGAAAAAATCATCACACAATGTATTGCCTTGGTTTTTTAAATTTCTATAATATAATATTCTTTATTGCACCAAACAAATAAACAGAAACAAAAAAAAAATAACATAAGGTGAGCAAAGGTGGACTTATCTCTAAAAGAGATCTCTTCCAGCCAACCCAAGGCAGTGAGAGCAAAGGTTTTAAGCGAGGAACGGCGTGCAAAAGAGATAACAAAAGATGATAATCTACATGTATAAAATATGCATATATAAAATTACCGTTAAATAATTAAAATAGTATATAAATAAATAGACTACATAACGTATAATACATTGTATCAATAAACTTACACATATACAAATATGATGATTATTAAGAGAGTTCAGCAAGAAAGTGCGCTGTCAACCTTTTCTTGAAGGAAGCAATTGACGGACTAGACTGAATATGGGAAGGGAGTCTGTTCCACAGCTGCGCTGCACGAGAGGAAAAGGAGTTGTAAAAGAAATTTGTTTTACAACTAGGACGAACGAGCATCTTAGTGATGCACGGACGCCTTGAGCGGCTAGGAGGGGGAAGCAGTTGGAACCGGGAACGTAGGTAGGAAGGGGAATTTGGGTCATGAAGTATTTTAAAAAGGGTGGACAGGATATGCACATCACGGCGAAGGTGGATTGGGAGCCATTTTAACCGAGCACGAAATTCGGAAACGTGATCAAATTTTCGGAGACCGAAAATAAATCTGATAGCCAGGTTCTGTAGACGCTCTAGTTTGTTTAAAAGGTCTTCGGTCACATCCAAGTAACAAACGTCGGCATAGTCAAGAATAGGGAGTAAAAGAGTTTGCGCAAGCATAATTTTGGTGTGAAAAGGAAGAAAGTATTGGAGACGTTTGAGAGAATGATATGAGAAGTACATTCGTCTGCTGACCTCATTGACATGAGAAGTCCAAGACAAGGTGCAGTCCATTACTAACCCGAGATTTTTAGCCTTGTCAGTATATGCAATTGGAACTCCGTCATATACCAGCGCAGGTACCAAAGACCAGTCCAACTTGGACCTCAATCTGCTACTGCCCACAATCATTGCTTGAGACTTGGCTGGATTAACCAAAAGGCCAAATCGTGATATCAAGTCACGGGATGGATAAAAATAAACTCATAATAGTTATAAAGCCAACCAGAGTTTTATGGAAAGTGACACATACATACATAATATCATGATACTTTCCCATTGTGGTAGGTATGTATTTAACACAGTCTATCGTTCCTTTCATGCACGTCATTCTTTCCACACACGCCCATTTGTTCTAGATGCTTTTGACCTGATCTTTGCTTTTAAACGCATTCTTAATCTAAGGATCATTTCTTGTATTGTTCAAATCTCACCTTTGATATAAGACCACATCTGCAAAATGACAACTTTTCAGGAGATAGGTTTGAAGATTTTAGAAGCGTTTTACGCATACATAATTTGATTCATGTGATAAAATCACTTTTGGCGAATGATCATGTGGCTTAGTTATGTCAAGGATACGAAATTCAGGTAATCTGGTAAGAATGGCAATATCCGCTCACGCGATGCGCTCCTCCTACCGCAAAATGGCTGCTATTTGGTTTCGCAAATTAGAAAAGTATTCAGTTTA
Organism: Hyposmocoma kahamanoa; assembly: GCF_003589595.1. NCBI lineage: Eukaryota > Metazoa > Arthropoda > Insecta > Lepidoptera > Cosmopterigidae > Hyposmocoma > Hyposmocoma kahamanoa. Next base: position 154,359 of record NW_020653535.1, on the reverse strand, counting down.
AATACAAGTTTTTATAAATAAAAATTATTATTCTGCATTGCTAAATAAATACCCTCCGTACCACCAACAAAAACATCTCAAATAAAATGCAGTAATACACCGCAAATCCTGCACTTAAAAAGCACTAATGAAATTTTTGGTGTACTTGAATAAATATGATAATATTCCGTTTGAGTGGTTCTAACGTTTACCATGAAATTACTCCTTAAAGTATAGTTTATAAACATTTATATTCAGGGTAAACTTAAAAAACGCTACTTACGGTATGCTTTCAATAAATATACACCGAAATCACCAGCCCAAACAATAACACACACGATTGTCGTGACGTATTTTTGAAGTTGTTTATTTTTTTCAATGACAGACCCAGGCATTAAAAACTTTATGGTTTGCTAGAGTAGTTACCGAAATAGCAATTAATATTAGTTCTTTTACCTGATAAAACTTCGATATCCGATAAATCGGTATAAAATCATCACCGGCACCTCTAGGTGTGGTATGCAGCCGCAGGCATGTATCGCGTGAGCGAGTATCTTACAGTTACCATTTGGTTTGTGTATTAAAGTGCTCATTACCTTGATTTTGCCTGTACCAGTTCCTGAAACAATGAAAATAATAATTAATTTCCACAATAATTTCAAAATTACGTAAGTTTTATTATAACACCCGTCCTCATGCTCTGCTTCCTCTTTCCTAAAGCACACGGCAAACGTATGGAATACACTACTGTTTTTCCCGGAAAGTACAATTTAAGGCTATTCAAGCCTTGGAGTAAATTGGTATTTTTTTGTACAAACGCGTATCGTAGTTGGTCATAACATAGTTTAACATCAGGTGAATTAGTGGCTAAGCATTCGTCAATTTTGCATTAGGCTCACAACCGACATTGTTACTGTATTAATGATGACCTCCGTAGCCTTCTGGTTTGTGGACGCTGGATGAGGATGTCATGGGTTTGATTACCGCTAGGATCAATTTGGTAAAGGAATATTTTGAATTGGTTCTGGTTTGCGTTGGATAGTGTACGGGAGTGAATTCCATTGCTCTGGTAGTCATCATCATTATCCTAAAGAGCAAGGCTCTTGTCGGTATAGCCCAATTGTAGCCTAGCCTAGGTGTAGCCATAGTTTAAATTATTCAGATTTTTGTTGTTTGTTGTGCCCTTACAAGGAACATGATGAACTTAATTTATGTTGCCCACCACCTTATATATACATTATGGTATGCAATACATTATTGAGCCTCCTCGATTCCTTATGGCGCAAAGCCAGTTCTTTGATCTATTTATAGCTGCTCACTTTGGGATTCTTTATTTGTTCACTATACGCCATTCTTGGTTTTCCTCTTCTCTTTGTTTTCCTCTCTATCATCCAAATGTGATTGTGATCAGTGATTGTCTGGTCTCTAGTACCATTTTCATTCCTACCGATGAACTGTTGATGAATCGTTTAGTCCTTTCCTAATTACAAAGGTATTAAAAAATGTACAACACTTAATAAATTTGTTTCTTGTCACTTGAACCGTTGCACAGGCACAGGCCCGCAATTGACAGATGTGCCGCGATGGATTTCGAACGGTGGTTGTTCAACCAGGACTGCAATTGGCTCTTAGTTACCTTGGTTCTCACTAACTCAATCTGCTTTGAAGTTAGAAGCGCTTTGATGTAGAAGATTCCAGGAATGAGAGATCATATTCATTTATTTATTTATTGATGCAAAACCAACAGCTTTAACCATTTAATTAAAACAGAAAAAGAAACTTAAAGACAAATACAGGTTTCCGTCTATAGCTTCAGTTAAATCAAACACGAGCATAAAACTATCGAACAATAAACATTACAATTATTTATATCAACATCCAGGTGATGATTGCCCTGCACACTATCCAAGATCTTGCTAGCTCTAAATTTAAAAATGTTTTGTCTATAATTAGTACTCGATAAAAGAATTGAAATAGGATGATAGTGTCTCATAGAACGCATAGGTATATTAACTCAATCACTCAATAGTTCAAGGCAGTCCACATTACCTTTTTTTGATATTAAGAAGATACACGGTGGTTCTAACAGCATATCACGTTTTCATAGTTTATTCATTCATTTCAAAGTGTTCCTAGAGCAAAAAAAAATGTATTAGAGCAATGCGTAGTTTAAAACAAACAGACAGTTGTAGGCATTGACTTACAAATAAATGGACAACGGGTCTAATACAAAAACCACAAAAAAAATGTCCCAAGTCAACCTATTTAAACGTAGTGACATGTAAAGGAATATGAAAAAGCTTTTAAATTGTAATGTCATCACAGTACTGTCTAATTTTGCTTGCTTCGTTGTCAGTCAAACAAACGAAGACTAAAGCGTGAATGACGCTCTGTATACGATTTTAACGCCCTTTAAGTTCGGACACTTTTTAGCGCGGACCCGACGTCCATATAATTGTAAGTCAAAGTCTTTTTTTAAGAAAAATAGATTACTAACTTTAACATCTCTGTATGTATTTAACATCGCAGTTTTCATCAGAGGCAATCCAAAATTCTTTAAGTATGTTAAGAGTGTCCGTAGGATTAATAAACTTGACAGCGTAGGTGGCAGATCTGCCCTTAAATGTGACAGTATTATTGTAATGAGTGCCAAGATTTATAATAAATTATCATCTGTCATAAGGAACATTAAGGATATTGTGACATTTAAAAGAAATTTATTTGAATACCTTGTTAATGAAACATTTTACTCTATTGATGAGTATTTGAATCCTGAAAAGTAATTTGATATTTTTAATTATAATTCTAATCAAAATATTTTTAGTTCGTAGAATCCATAATATTTATTTGTATAAAGACAATTTACTTAATGATTTTAAATTAGAAAAAAAAATATTATGACTCTTTTTCTTGGCTTGCAGCTACCGACAACTTTGTGAGAAACAACTTTGCTGCCACAGCCTTAAAACTTAAACACAATGAATCAATTACAAATTACAAAGACTATCAAAATCGTTTGTTGAAAATTGTACCTTTCACCGTTAATGTAACGTTTAATTTTACAATTTAATAGTGTGTTTGTGTACCGTATTAGTATACTATTTTCTAAATCCAAACTTCGGAGTCATTTGAGTTTAATAGCAACAGACGCGTATAATGATTATAAGTAAACTTTTTAATCCGGTAAAATGTCACTTGGATTTTTAACCTTATATCTAAGCACGTAAGGTAAACTTTTAATTGACTTACGTCGAACGACGATATTCCGATGGCGACATAACACGTGTGTTCTAGAAAAAACATTCGATAATTTAAAAATAGAATGTCACTGCGTTATAACCTATAATGAATGTTACGATGGAGAGGGCTCCTGCCTTCTTAATTGCCATAACTGATATTAGGATTTTTTTTCTACAATGTAATTTTGTTGTATGATTTTTTCTTTTTCTTTTGCTTACTGGCGATGTTCCTTGCAGGATTACGCTAGAACCAAGTTTTCAGCTTAATAATTTAAGGGCTTTTGCAGACTATTCAAGGAGTTTTGTCGGAGTACAATGTAAACAAACATAATAAGGTAAGTATATTAAGTCCAGACAAACATAGTAGCGTGACTTATATCTGTGCGCACCCGCTGCGCATCGTGTACGGACGCACACATTCGCAAAATCTTAATTTATTAGCAGTAGAGCTCCTTGTGAAGTTCGTCCAGGGAAGTACTGCCACCTTATTTATTTCTGCCGCCAAGCAGGATTGTGGACATTACTGCGTTCCGGTTTGGAAGGGCAAGGGTGCTGATGAAATTGCGAACACATGGGACTTGTCAATTTATGTCTAAAGGTGACGGGCGCAATGGCAGTGCCCCTAAGATCTTTGCAATTTGAAGTGAGCGACACTGCATCTGTTACGGATAGGCCTGTGTTCGTTCCGTCACTTGGTCACGCGCCATTAATTATAGAATTGAAGCGGTCTCTTGGTGTTAAAATAAGATATCAAACAGTAAACGTTATTATTGTTGTGTTTATTGACGTTAGAACGACAGTGGCTTAAATTTAGAATTGTATTTTTATTTCATAATCATACGTCCAGAATCGAGATACCAATCCACGATGCCGGTACACAAATATCAAAATAAACTTACTGCATTTAAAGGTTATTTTAATATAGCATTAGTATACTATGATGAACACTATACAACCTGTAGGTACAACTAAAATAAAAATGTGACCTACGCTACGAGCACAATGTAGGCATTTATTCACTGACCAGACGAGAGTTGCCCTACTTGCTCTTATTATAACCATGGATATGAATTCTGCTGACCGCTTTCGGTTACGGCAACTGCTTCAGCTCTGCTTGGTTGCGCTCGTGCGCTCTCACGTGGGTCACGTACCCAATCTTATTAGTAAAGATCCGTGCGTACAGGATACACGTGAGCGCACCGTCAATATAGTGGTAGCTGATCGCCGCAGGTGGTCGGGCTTTCAGCTCGTCACGTCTGACGTCCAACTCAATTCGTCGACGAGTCTCAAATTGTGACGTTTTGTGTGCCACAAAAGATCTCCATTGAGGGCGATCGGCTGGCTATTTCTCCCACTTTGTTGGGTCAGTGTCGCAATTTTTCATGTGGCGATTAAGTACATCTTTCTGTCTAAGAAGTTGTCCGCCATGCTTTCGCTTGCCCACCTTGAGTTCCGAATAAAAGATGCGCTTTGTCACTTACCCCTCTGCCATCCTTGATATATGGCCGCCCACATGAAGTTGGATATGTGGTTCTTTTTAAAATGTTCATTCATTCTAACATCATTTTAACTGCCTCCGTGTCCGAATGGTTACCATACCGGACTGCCACGCAGAGGTCCCAGGTTCGATTCCCGGGCCGGGAGAAATATTTGTATGGCCTACAATTATTTCTCTCGTGAGCTTGGGTGTAATTTGTGGTTGTCTATAAGTGTGTCCATGGCACCCGCAACACAGGGTTTCCCTAGTGCGGTGCTATGTTGAGTGTGTGCGTTATTTATTATTTATTTATTTATTCATTAACATTCATTCAATTCAGCTTTGTATCGACCAATGCTGGGTGTAGGTTCGCTCCACCAAAACTTTCCGGTCCTGTGCATCTCTGGACTCGATTTCACCCTTGACTTTTTCTATGTCATCGACCCAGCGCGCCATTGAACGACCCGAATTAATTCGGCCTGCCCTTGGCCACCACTCTGCCAAGGTCTTACTCCAACAGCTATTTATACACACGTAACATGAACATAGTACCACAATGACCACTACACCTACTTCATTTTTGGACCTGTTCTGTTTTTATTTAGTTTTTTGTTTCTTTATTTTTTTCACAAAATTTGTTTCTTTGTTTTTTTTTCCAATTTTATTTTTTGCTGGAAGTGTAATATTAGTAAATAAATATGGCTGTTTACAAAAATAACAGAAAATGACCAAAAAACGTAGTTGGAGGTTCATTGGAGGAATTGATATTATGTACCCAAGGAGCACACTTTATACACCTTAAAACTGTTATATCTATAAACAGTCTTAATATGGTATACATTTAGATAATAGTTCTCTATAAATGGTTTTAGAAAAAAGAAATTGTTCTTGTAGACTTATTTCACTCAAGTCAAAATTTTAAAACCTTAATACCAAACAAATTAATTAAGTGTAATCTCTCTTAAGATTTACTCTCATAGTCCTTATTTTAAGTTCATCTGTAGAACAACTGATCACTTTTAGTAAAATTGTTCTATACTCATCCAGTAAAGTCTATTAATACTCTAAAAACTAGTGTTCTTAAGTTTAATCTAGATATATTTAATTTATAGGCATTCTGTAGTGTTTGTAGTTATTAACAAACACTTTTTTATTTGAAAAAATACTACAATTAGGGTTTTTACTCTATTGGGCGTTGTAAGAGTTCATGCAAAATGGATAAAGTAAAGAAATATTAAAAGGTCTGGTGGAGGTGGTGAACCTTGGATATTAAGTCACATCATTCGATACAATGAGCGTTGCCAATACCAATTGTTCAAAATCCCCAAAAATCACGGTTAAAATCCCCAAATTTGGGGAGAGCAAAGTTCATATTCCTCACAAATTCCCCACATCTCGAGTTTTTATTATTTATTAGAAATATACCGATTAAAAATATAATAAAGAATTAAGAAACTCAAAATGTAATAATATTACGTTTGCTGTGAATGTAAACAGAATGTAAAATGTAAAACTAATTATAAAATTAGATGACCTTAAATCGTTTATTTATTTTAATTAGATTCAACATTAATCTGTAATCAGTCTTTGAAAAAAGAAATCATTTTTTTTGCCTTGCAAAATTAACTAAATTGATTATTCGTTGTGCATTTAGTGACACTATGTTAATGTTAGAAATAATCAATAAGTTTCGACCTATATTTAATATTTCAAGTTGACGAGTAGTAAGTTGTGGTGTGGAAGTACCAACTGCTCGGCTTTGTTTATCAATAGCTGACTTCGTTTCACTTCATACCAGGAACCGGCCTGAGCCTGAGGAAAAAGAATCGCGAACTCAACACGCACCGACTGGTAATTTTACAATTCAGATCCAAATGCTCTAATAATAATTTTATTTAAGCTGCTTGTTAATAATATGAGGGATGTGCGATGTTGAAAAATACGTCGATATAGTCCATCGCAGTGTTTCTAACAGTAACGATCAAACTAGCGATGCATCAGCAATTGATAGATTAAACAAAATGATAAAATGTTAGAATCCCCACATTTTCCACACATAGCGCCAATCCCCACAAAATCCCCAATCTAGTTGAAATTCCCCATAATTTGAGGAATTCCCCACAAATTGGCAACGCTGGATACAATAGTCGTATCATGGCATTTTTGTTTGTTGACAAATAAATAAACATTGTGAAATAATTCCGTGTTCTGAAGTGATAAAAACAATTGAAATGATCGCGTAAACTACTGTACTTCAATGTTGTGTATGTGTATTGTGCCGTATATCAATAGAATACAGTGAAATCATTGTGTGAAATGTGGTTGGCGTGAAGAAATAACCTCAATTTTGTAATGAAAATTTTATTTCTTCCAACATAAGTTAGGTATGTCATTAAAATATTCCTAATATTTATATGATAGGGAATTTATCCACCTTACTAGTCATATATAACACATTCCATATAATTATACAGAATAAGGTTTTTTTGCGACAAATTGGATTTTTTAAATTGTTTTTTTGACCTAGTGTTTTGAAAAGTTTTTTAATGCATAATACGCTCACTTATTCCCTACAACTTTTATAAAGGTTTTGTAATTTAAGCTTTGTATAAATATTTAAAACCGAAAATCGATAATTGTATTTTTATTAAGTTTATATTTATACATAAGTATTTAAAATTCAGCGAGCGCATTACTTATAAAACAGGTTTTACATCACTTTTCACAATGTATTTAAAGTCGCACGTTAATTCGCGATTTCTAACCGATTAAACATTGCGCGAAAAAGTCAGAAATATTATGCCTAATTTCGCCATTATGCAATTTTGATAGTTTATATTTTGTAAGCCATTAAACTTGAAATCTATTAGTATTAAGAGAATTGTGTCTTGTGTTTGTAACGCTTTAGTATTTTGGTTTTAACCTCCTAAAACCCAGCAAACTACAATGGGAAAAGCGCTAAACGCCTTATGTACGTTAAAATGTGCCAAATGTAATTGACATAAAGTTATCATATACTTTAAGTCCAAGCAAGTACCGCCTCAATTCTGTATGTTAAACATATTTTTCTCGACACTTCTGAGGTCATATATAGAGGTAGAATAAATAGCGCTAAATTTGAATGAGCGTTTATGTCATTATGGTAAAAATATTGTCTGGGTCTGCATTACGTCACATATTATGTACATTTTGATGTACACAAAGCCTTAGGAGGTTAAAATAGCATTACTAAGAAAACTATCATAGACTATAAATTATCTAAAAACTGTCTACAAGACTAAATAAAAACTGTCTACATTCTACAAATGGTCTTGTAGCATTCTAGAAGGGTTACTTGAGGAAAAAGATATGAATTGCTCTTAACACTACCAACAGATAGTTTCTCAAAGCACTCATATGATCAACTAATAAAGTTGTGCCCACTTTTACTTTAATTTATCTAGAAACCTTCTTCGAGATATCTTGAGGGAATTTGAACTCTTAAAATATTCAATCGAATTAAAGTCTATTAGATATCTTATAGTATATATTTAGATATGTGTGTGCTGCTTGGGTATAACATAATAATGTTGTACTAATTAGTTACATTTCCACTTATTAAGAATAGTTTTATATACAATGAGTGGAGAACGTTCCAATTGTTTATAATAAGCTTTATATTTATGCCTTCCACGTGGATAAACAAAATATGACTTATTTAGTTCTTTTAGGTCTGGGCATAAAGTAGAAAATTCCTTGTGCTATGAATGACGTCACAGTACTGAAAATGAGGTAACACCAACGCATTACACAATTGCAAATGTATTTTTGAACTTAAGAGTCTATTCTACCTTAGCACGAATTCAGTTTTTTCCCATACCAATACGGTTAATTTTGGCTTAGGTCGAGCGCCAGGAACAGGGCTTTATTTCAAAATTTATTTTTTTACACACGAAATTATAGCCATTTGAGAAATGGATATCGCATAGTGTACATGTTTTATTTAGTTCAGTCGATGTAAAAAAAATCATTGGTACTTATTGAATACAGCGGTTCTCTTGTAAAATTTCGTAAGTACGTGTTTGTGTTTTTTTTCTATCGTGAATATTTTTAGAAATCGTGTTTTCACACCGTATAGTAATCAGTGAATATTCTCAATTTTACTATATAGTTTCTCCAAAGTGATTGATTCAACACTGTCACTGTTATGCAGAATCAACCAAAGGTAGTATAGACTGTTAAGCAACTACCCAAATTATATAGGGACCTGAGAGCGCCAAAACAACATCCTATTTTCTGGAGAACATGTTTAAGCTCTTCATCCATGAACAGACCGTGATTGCAAATACAATCCTGCCTTGGCATTAAGGTTGCCTTAATAGTAATCATAGGGTCCATATCCTTAATTAACTAGATTTGTTTATATGTACATTTTTTCCTGGATTTAGAAACAAGGCCATGACGATCAGACCAGTCAGCTAAGATCTTTTATTTAATTTTTGTTTCTTTTCTCTTTATTTCGCAAAGTATGAAAAATATTATTAAAAAAAGTCTCCAAGTCGCGTGTCACATCGAATGAACTTCTTACTCTAAGTAATATCAATAACGATAATCTCGTAAAACGAAGTATCTTTACTGCTTTATCCAATTTCAACCTTGTACACACGATGTTACTTAGAATGTTAGTTTGTTCATCTTTTACTTTTCAAATTCTAAGGTCAAATCAAATCAAATTTCATGTATTTCAGACAAATACAGTCCATAGTCTTACTCGTACAAAAGTTACACAATTATAAATGAAGGACCATCAGGATCTACCAAAATGGAAAAAGAAAATAACAAAAAGAAAAACATAATCCTCAAATTTGATATTAATAGAGGAGTATCTCGAAAATAAAGCCGTTGACAATAATAATAGACCTTTTTTCTTTGACGCAGGCCATAAATTTTTTTTTCTAAATTTGCTTGCGATAGTAAATTTAAAACATATTGCATATAGATATACATTTAAAAACGGTACGAATCAATTTTTATTTATGGTTCTTGTTATTCAAACAAACGTTTCGTATGATCAAGCTTTAAAAATCAAGTTACAAATATATAAATCACTAGCAAAGTCAGATCAAAAACGTAGTCTCAAAAATAATAAATGAAAGAGACAACTTGAAATTAGGGAAAATGGGAAGTTAGATAGGAACTTATAAAAAAAACTCTGCCGAAGTTTCCCGGCGATTCGGTACAGATGTTACTTCTGAAAACGACCGGCCATACTTTTTGAATTAAAAGAAATTTTATTTGTGCTTAGTATAAAATCTAACTGACACTATATACAAAATCGCGACACATAACACACACATACAATCATTACAGTACTTACATACATAATCTAACGACAAACAGTTAGCGTAAAAATTAAGTTAACTTTGACCGTAACATTTACGATATTTTATATAAAGCTAAGCCTGGCATGGTTTAATCTCGACTCTCCATTATGTTGCCGCTGTCGTTTACACTACCTCACCATAGTTACAACTAGTGTATGTATTTGATACTCGTTAATAAGTGCCTTATACCCGATATTAAATTAGTACCTGAGAGTATTTAGTACCCGACGGTACTCAAAGATTTGTAGTATTTGATAACCGATAGAAAGAATTGATTTGTTTTTATAAACTCTGATGGTAAGCTACATGCCTGTCCATGACAGTTGCAGTGCCACACAGAGCTTTAAATCGCAAAAATCTGAGGGGCACTGGGCCCGTCACCCTGAAACATAAGTTGACAAGTCCCGTGTGCCTGTAATTTTACCAGCACCTTCGCCTTTCAAAACCGGAACACAGCACGGTAGAAATAGGTAAGGTGGTAGTACTACCAATTGGGTACATGGTTTAATATCGACTCTTCATTATGTTGCCGCTGTCGTTTACACTACCTAACCATAGAAAAACTAAGTGTACTAATTGGTGAGTGCCTTGTACCCGATATAAGTACCTGAGAGTACCTTGTACCTGACGGTAAGAACTTGGTACTCAACGATTTGTAGTATTTGGCAACCGATAGCAAGAAGCCGATTACAAATGCTTTCTATCTGATAATAAATCATTAACATCTAGTAGCAGCAGAGCTTCTTATGAAAGAGTTCGTCCAGGGAAATACTGCTACCTTGCCTATTTCTGTCGCTAAGCAGAAATGTCAGCATTACTGTGTTCCGGTTTTGAAGGGTAAGGGTGCTGGAGGGTGACGGGCGCACGACTTGCTTGTCCCGTCACTTAGTATTATAAAAAAATTGTTGTATTTAGTATACGATATAAAAAAATTAATTCTGAAATAAAGCCAGTGTCCCTGTCGCTCGACCCAAGCAAAATGAACCGTATTAGTACGGGAAAGATTTGAATTCGAGATGATAGCATCGACTCTTAAACACGGAAAGAATAAATTTGAAAGGTTTGGTGTGAGAACTGTTGGGATAAATGTATTTAATTAAGCTACGTACATCAGTAGGGCTAGCACGGCAAGGCGCGATTTGTACGAGAGCGATATAACGCAAGATCTTATGCGAGAACAGCAGTATATCGCGCTTTATATCGTTCTCGCGTATGTCGCGCTTTATCGTGCAATAGTAACAATCTCTCTCGCTAACGGTGAAAGAAAATATCATAATGAAACCTTATCAAAAAAGGTTCTTAGGCATGAACTTATACGTTCCAATATTAATTGGAACATATAAGTTCATGATGATGATAGACGTCACGCGTAAACACGTTGACCCCTCCACGTGATTACGCCGCTGTCGCAGCTGTTAACCGACCCGTTGCTCCACAACCACAAGCCAGGCAGCTATCAACGAAGGGGATGAAAAAACCTCGTGTACCTGTCTCTGAAGTTGCAAAACCACAGAGGCAGACGGACCGGTGCGACGATGACGGCTTCACAAAGGTGGAGAAAAAGAAGAGGAAGCCCACCAGCCGTAACCTGTGCGGCACTGCACCGACAGGGTCCAACTTTTTGCTGCGTCCGGCAATCCCGACAACGCTGCTGTACCTGTCACGCCTGCATTACTCCACGAAGTCTGAGGAGATAGTGGAGTACATCAGGTTGAAATCCAAATACACCCTGAGAGTCGAGCGGTTGGAGTCCCGCCACTACGTGAACTTTAATTCGTTTGTGGTGAGAGTGCCGACCGAACATCTGTCGACCTTCATGAAGGAGGAGTTCTGGCCGAAGGGTGTCCTATACCGGCGATTCCGTGACCGGTTGCCTGACACCAGATGGCGCCACACGTCGCCGACAACCTAAATACGTGTTAAATTAGTAATAGTGTAATTTTATATTGTTATGTATGTTAGTCTGTAAGGTATGTATCTATGGGTCTCAGTAACCTGAATATAAATAAAGAAAAAAAAAAAAAAATATGCCTAATATATTTAGAAGAAAATATTTATTTTCTTTTTTTTTGCTTTTAATCGATCTACTTAAAGGTAGACAATACTCTCACAAAACACAATGTTTCACAACATGGATCATTATGCAGAATGTGTCGATCGTATAACATCACATGTTCCCGCCATCACATTTTTTCTGTACTATTAAGTGCTTCAAAACAACACTACACTAGTATAAGCAAAAAATAGCGCCCTTATTTTGTTTAGCATCCTTCCTTTTATATTACATACGGTTCTAATGTGAATGTTGTGTACAACTATAATTGGATATCAGATTTATAATGTTACATATGTAATTATAATGTTACATACTCGTATGTAATGTCGCATGTGATCTTATTACAATGCTATCAGATTTTGATTTTGACTTTTTCTGGTTCTGTAGCCTCATCTAGGAACTCAATTAAAGTGTTTTATGTGCTGACTTTATGATAGGTTTTGTTTTATTTATTGTCTTCTCAAAGTATTAGATGCAAATTTCTTATTATTATGCGGTTACTGCTGTTAATCAACAAAGTACGTAAGTAAGTACTAGTTCTAAGTATTATTTGTAGTCTGTCATCTGTAGTTGTACCATATAAAAAAGTAAAATAAAAAAATCAAATGCAACTCGAGCCCTGGAACATTGTGCACAGGAAGCTTACAACGCTACTAGCCCTCTTGTCACTGAAGACTTCAGCAAGGTGAACTTAAGCTCCTTTGCGAGGAGCTTTGTCTGTATTCCCCACCGGGTTTATTGCAAAAGTCGTACAGCTCGTTTAAGTGCTTGCGGTTCTCAACTATATCTTCCAAATATGTGATATCCCATAGTAGCCAGCCGAGTGTCCATTATACCAAAATTGCGAGAGATGATGGTGCGCTCGATGACAGCCAATAATATCGGGAAGATAATGTTACACTGCAGTACTAAAGTGATCAATAGCATCACCATACGTACAATGGTGAAGATGGATTGCCTTTGTGCCCGGTAAAAGGCAGATAGATAGCGTGAGCAAAAGTCCATATATATGGGCTAATGCCGGAACTCCTCTTCCAAGCCAAGACAGTGATGAGTTGAGCACTATCTTTAAGGTTGCTGGCCGGGATAATGAATACTTCATGAATACTCTTGCAGAGCAGCACGTCCCAACGCCGCTGTAGTTGGCAAAAACTGAAATTGCTGCAAATTTTTCAATAACGCATAACGTGTTGGCGTAAGAGATGTCATTTCTCAGACGTTTATTCTTGGCATGTAAGATCATATCATAGTTTATTTATATACGAGACACACGTTTATATTTGGTCTGTGACAAAGTATTTTGGTTTCATTAAAAAGTTTTATGCGTTCTTAGATTTATAGAAGCGTTTACAAAAGCAGTAACAGAACCTACTGAAAATTGAATCTCACGTCCTTCACACGAGGACTGAATTTTGTTTACTTTATTGTAGCTTTGCACATGACGCAATTCATTTCGGAACTATTAACAATTATTTTCAAGGGAGAGAAATTTTCATTCAAAATTCTAAGTAAGCCAAAACATTGAACTACAAGAACAAAAAAAAATTATACTATCATGTCGCCATTGTGTCGTCTAGACACGATATTAAAGACGTAGCGAAGAGCGGTCGTAAAAGCTAATCGAATCCATTTATAATTAACCGACATTGAGAAATACACGCCTTACGTAGATCGCGTACATCATGAAGTCACTTTAAAGCCGATTTTTTAAAGAGTTATAGGCAAGCAATAAACCTGATAGCAACAGGCAACTTGCTCTGGTGCTCATAGTACAGGGAATTCCCTAGTATGAGACCAGGCAATTGGTGTAGTTGTCTAGCACATTATCATCATGAATACTCCAACCGAAAGATATTGCTAAAACGACAGGTCTTCGCTGCTCACATCCAGTGGATTTCCGCAAACTTCACAAGGTTGCTTGTTTACTTTGGGGGTGGTCTATTCTCGATGCGTCTTCTGAAATTATTTCTTTTGATTCGAACCAATCATTCTAGACACGAAACCAAACTGTACATGAAAAACAATTATAAAGAAATGATAGCTACAAAGGCAACATTATTTATTTGGCTTTCCATCATTACAAAAAAAAAACCCTTAAAAAGACCCAAGTTAGAGCATTTCAAAACGATCGAAGTTAGAAAATCATACCAAATTAAATATAGTCGTGCAAATTGATATCACATTACACAAGAAATATTTTTCATAATATCCACAACACGAAAACCATCTTCAATTCTAAAGCAGCTGTAGCAGTAGTGATTAGAGAGAGATGCATTACATACATATGATAAATGTTTTAAAAACCGGACATTGATATAAATCGATTTAACCTATTCTTCGTTGAGGATGAAGATTTGTTCGGAAACATTAAATAAAAAATTCAAAAAAAGATGCTTCATGAGAATCAGTGGAAGTTAAACAACATAAACTTGAGATCCCAGAACGACGAATAAAAGATGACGGAACTAGTTGTGCAAGTACAATGCACATTCACCGAAAAATATCAGATCAAAATACAGACAAACAAGATTACTTAGTACCGGTGGTCGAAGCTACACAGCATCGCTTCAGTTGCGAGATTGGCCTGTAATTTACAGGGTCCATAATTGACAGTGTCCGCTTGGCTGCCTAAACCATCAATTATCACCTGATAGTACAGTAACTTAGATGTCGGACAGAGTGAAGATAGGGTTTACGGATGCCGTGGAATGGACATGAAAATCTTAGCAATGTGTATTCTTATTCATATGACCTGAGTATTGATTTAGTTTAATATGCTGAAACATATAAAGTTTACAATAATCTTGAGTATTTGCAGGACTGTTAAAAACGTATTTAAGTTACAAGAGCTGCATATTACTATTTATAGCACTCAATAACAAATATAAAAACAAACAAAGCAATAACTCGGCGACGACATGTTGAAGTTTAACGTTGTGGACCTTATTATATTCCAGAGATTTCTAGAAGAAACCACCGTCCAGTGGAATTTACTTATATATTTATCTTCAGGATATTTTTATTTTAACTATAGGATTAGTAATAAAATATTTGATGTAGAAATATTAAAAAGCCACTCGGGTGTTCAAGATTTTATCCACAACTGTCGGTTAAGTGAAAAGGAAAACAAGAAAAATATACAAAGTAAATTTATAACTCGTTTTGCCGTTTTTTAATAGTCTTTATGTAAACATATAAAAACAAAACTAATTAAGAAAGGAATCACATTAATGGAAAGCATTTATCGCTTGTATTGTTTAACTAAATATAAAAGCTCTTGTCGAAAATTGAGAATATTTTTCTTGTCGATAAAAAAGTAGGTCGAATGAAGATATCCATTTCAGAAAGTGAAGCCAACTCGATCAACTTAAAATAGAAATCATCGTGAATTTAATGCAAAATATGCTTCCGTGTGGAAAATAAGGTAATGATTTGGTTGAGCAGTAATTACACAGATTTGGTAATTAATTTCAGCGAAAGTAAAATTACAAGAAACCAGAAGGGAAGTTTTTGTCTCATAAATTCAAAGACATTGGTTTACTTAAATAAATAAATTTATACTCTAAATATGGTCAATATAGAAGAAAAGATATACTTAGGTTACCAATGGCAGAGACTATCGATTGCTATTTTGCATGGTTCTGGAAAACTCTTGTTCCACTTACATTCATCGATTTTTTCATACAAGCTACAAGCCCTTCTATTTTTCTCTAAGCTTATATATAAGCTTTTTAAAGTACATACTCGATTTGAGCTGAATAATAATCTCAGTTCAGAGTACTAAAAAACCACCTCAACAGTCATTCATCCCCAATTTTGACACGAATATTTTCTTCAAATTTAAATGGGACCATTACTGAGTTATTCTCTTCCCAATAAAAAAAGAATCAACAAAATCGGTCCGTAAAGTTATCGTGTAATATACAAACAAAAAAAGAACACATTCGAATTGACAACCTCCTCCTTTTTTGAAGTAGGTTGAAAAGAAACCTTCTAGGATGTACAAAATTAGATACAAAAAGAGCCGCAGCTTGGACATTTGGCACTTACATATTCTTTAGTGGAAGTATCTGCCTACTATCTGGTCATCATTCAGTTCCTGTCACGAATGACTTTCAGTGCCAAAACCTGTCTGGACGGCACTGCCACAGCACCTGTCACCCTGAGACATACGTCGACAGATCCACGAGCGAAAACCAGAACGCAATAATGCTCACATTACTGTTTGGCGGCAGAAATAGGTAATTACTTCTCCGGACGAACTCTTTCACAAGGTGCTCTACTGCTAATAAATAATATAACCTTGATCTATTATACAATAAGAATAATTTATTAACATATTTAACCGTTTCAACTTGCTAACTAATCACGTTGTACCAGAGCAAGTTGAGGTATTCCCATATCTGTTGGAGAAGTTTGGTGAGCCGGTAACAGCTGCTATTAGTAAAATGCATTAACGATAATCTATAATGCATATAGACGAGCAAATTGTATCGGAACGTATTCTAACAATGAATGTCATGGATTTTCTCATCTCCATAAGTTTCTTCAATCTTTTTTTTAATCATGATAAGTTTATCGACGCCGGAAAGCGATCTTGTCGTATCTCGAAAAATAAGACTACACCAGGGCCGAAAAACTATTTCAAAAAATTATTTAAAATCGTTATAATAATCTCTAATTATTAAAAAGGATGTACGTAGATGGCAGAGTGAAATACGTTGATTTAAAGACATGTTTCTTGTTCGGTCTCCAGAATATAAGTGACAAAATATACGATTTAAAATAAAACATAAACTTAATTGCTATCCAAGCAATTCGCACCACATGTTGCAGTTAGACTATAAATATCTTCTATCTATACTACAATAATAACAATAGTAATAATAATAATAGCTTGTTTATCCCTTACAACAGTACAGTTTACTGTATAACATATTCAATTTCTATTTGTTAGTATGGTTAATATTGTCTTAATTTACGGTTAGTAGTGTTATGAGTATGGCTGCTTGTAACGGTGAAAGTCTCCTCCATCTTCTTCCAGCAGATTCTGTCTTTCCAAAAACAATCTTATTTCAATGTAAGCTTATTATAATGTTACTCATATTCGTACCATGACAAGCCTGTCAACCAAGTAATGTATTATTGCTAAAGTGATTGAAAGAACGAATGATTTCTCAATATTGTCTATTCCTTACCAAAAGTAGGAAAGAGATAACGCTATGTGAACTATATAATGCCATTTCTTTTGTGATGTTCCGAATCGTCTTATCGTAGTATAATGTTTAAGTACTTAATGTTATTTACATTCAGAGAATTTTGACTGTTACGAAAAGAAAAGTATGTAATAACAAAATTTTATAAAATTACGTTGTTTTCAATTATTTTTCCGCATTTTTATGAAGAAAAATTAATAAAACAAGCTGAGCCTTGATAGTCACGTTGCGAATTCGGAACTATAATCTAGTGTCAACTGTTAGTTTCGCCAAGGAGCATATAGATGGCGCTGTAATAATTTTATGAAATAAACATCGCGTATTTTTATTTAACGAGAAATTATTTCCTATGTGCTATTAATTAAAAAATAAAAAAAATATTGAAGAGATTTATGTAAATAAATAAGTTCAACTTCACTTTTAATCATTACAAGTCAATATTAACACAAAAAAACTGAAAATAATATTGTTTCCATTGCATCTTTGTAACTATTTTAAAGATTGCTAAATTTGACATAAGAGCAACATTATTTTAATGTCAAAGTCGCGTCATGATACGAACTGAGTGAATGAATAGTCACAAAGCTGCCAATAAAACATCATAGTTTTAAATGACAATAAGCTTACTTTAAGCGCGTTATGGTACGAAAAGTCAATGTAAGGTTATAGTAATATTGTTTTAAGAGGTTGTGGAAGGCCCCCTGATACCTCTACGATATCATCACTCCACCTCTTTGATGGCCTGCCTCGTCTCCTTTTCTTATAAATCGGGTACCAGTTCGTGACTATCTGTGACCATCTTCTGTCTGTCACTCTTTGACCAGCCTATTTCCACTTTAGTGACAACACCCGATTTCCAACATCTCTTGCCTTTGTATTTTTTCTCACAACTAGCTTTTAATGCGATCTTTCAGCTTTATATTCATATAGCTTCTTTCTATCCCTCTTTGGCAGGTCCGTATTTTGTTGAGATAGCACTTTTTGAGTTCCCATGTTTGACATGCATATGTTATTCATAGCTTTTGTTTTTAAGTTTATAGGTAGGGATCCTTTCAAATTTCTTTCATAGACCAGTATCTGTTCCACGTGCTCTTAATAGATAACTTTATATAGATCTTAAAACAAACAAAAGACAAAAGACAAGCAACGGAAGACAAAAATAATCAAATTAAATGAATATTTTTTTTAGTACCGGCAAATTTTGAAACGGTTCAACTGATAGTCAAATGGTAACCACAAGCTATAGACATTTTGCAGTATCAACAATAAAACGACGAAATTCGAAGTAATATTTTTGGGGATACGGTCAAATTAGTTTTGAAATAATCTCAGTATAGAGTACTAAAAAACCGACTTCAAAAACTCTTGGAATTACATCTATTTGCATGTTTTATTGCAATCGGATACCGGAAAGTGCGTGAAACCGGATTCATCGCCTAGTTTCCCATCCTTAGCGGTGGAATATTTCCTTCAAATTTAAGTGGGACCATTACTGAGGTGAGGTGTGGCGATTATTCATAAAGAATAATCATCTAAATCGATCCACAAAGGTTTTTTTGACGTCGGTATTATTTAAAAATAAAGTAAATGGTAAGTACACAAATATGGCAAATAAGATAAATATTTGATTATGAAATAAGGTGCATCAGTCTTATTTCGTACGTTATGTGATAATTAAAACAATTTACCTATAAACATTGACTTACAATTATATGGACGTCGGGTCCGCGCTAAAAAGTGTCCGCACTTGTAAGGCGCTAAAATCGTATACAGAGCGCCAAACTCCGCTTTAGTCTTCATTTGTTCGACTGACAGCGCGATACTGCGATGACATTACAATTTAAATTTCGAATAGGTTGACTTGGGACATTTTTTTCGTGGTTTTTGTATTAGACCCGTCGTCCATTTATTTGTAAGTCAATGCCTATAAAAGTTTTTTTTAATTCGACTCTTTTCTTATTCGAGGGAACTATTTGTGATTTTAGTATAGCCCTAAGAAAAAGTCAGTTCCTGTATCTGATCTGGAAAATTTGTGGACATTTGGGATAATGGGATCTTGTCTCCTGTATATAGGCACAATGACCTGGTTGTTCATCTTTTTTCAGAAGGATATTTAGCAATTGGCCACCAATAGCCTCCATTGTAGTACTTTACAAAAGGGCAAGCTGGACAAAAAAAGAGCTGGACATGCTCAGGATGTCACTGAACACAGTAGCTGTAGAGCTCCTTGTGAAAGAGTTCGTCCAGGGTAGCACTGCCACCTTACCTATTTCTGCCGCCAAGCAGTAATGTCAGCATTACTGTGTTCCGGTTTTGAAGGGTAAGGGTGCTGGTGAAATTACAGGTACATAGGACTTGTCAACTTATGTCTCAAGATGACGGGCGCAGTGGTAGTGCCCCTCAGATCTTTGCAATTTAAAGCTCATAGTGACACTGTAACTGTTATGGATAGGCGTGTACCATCAGGTGCAATGCTTGTTGGTACCGTCACTTGATGTTATAAAAAACACTTCTGTTAGAAGGCGTGTTATAGGGAAGAATCTATCTCATCCGTCAATATGACATTAAAAATGTTGTTTTGTGGCACAAATAGAAATGGAGGTGGCATAAACTGGGGAGGGCTTTGCAATAACCCTACCATCAGTATAGATGTATACTTATGTCAGCCCTAACGTTATTTCAACTGCGGCAGCCTGGCTCGTGTTAATCCAGCTAATGGCTTGATAAACAATCTCTATGTTCGGCTGTTTGTACTTTAACGATTATTATTTTGCTTGCGCAAAATAATAATTTCGTTGAGCAATAATTAGCGAATGGAATTAATTGGATTACGCGACAGTAATTAATTATGTCATCTCGTAGTCGTTGCGAATTCTCGTGAGACAGGGAACATTGGAAGTGAACACTAAGCAAACAAGGTGGGATCTTTTTAGGGTAATTTGACAACGTTGTTCTAATGTAGAATTGTGACATTACATGAAATCTTAGAGGAATATTTAGCACACTGTAAGTAATTATATAATTGTTTATAAAATTAGTCATTTTAAAGTCTTTTTAAGATGTAGATTTTTTTGAAAAACCGTAGCGATTGTTGAAAAGCGTGGAAAGGTCGTAGCGATAATTTGGCAGTTAGATGGGAAGAATTCGTAGCGATCGCTTAGGACGCGTTCCGACTATGTCGTCACGTTTTATTACCGTTGGACGACTGTCGTGTCTAGCTTGTTCCCATATCACGACTATCTGTCGTGGACGATTTTTATCGTTGACCGACTGTCGTGACTAGCTATTCCCACTAGATCGTGACGACAATTTATCGTTTCACAACAGCCTCCTTCTCGTTTGCACGACAGAAACGTTTGATGCACTGCAGTCGCTTGTATGTTCTTTTGGAAGCCGGTATTATTATTATATATTAAGCCGGTGTATTCGCTCGAAATGGATGAAGAAGAAATTTTAATTAATTAAAAAGGAAGCAAACAAAGAAAAGAAAGTTTTCGGTACATCCAATGCTACTAAGAAGAATTCCATTAGGGTTATGTCTAACGGTATACGAAGTTGCTTTCTTTTCGGTATTGTCAAAACCTGCTACGATCAGAGATGGGCAGTGGGTTAAAACCCAATTAACCAGCCCGTGTTTTCACCAGGGTTTTACCCGAAGCGCCGAGTTTTAATCCATTTCTGCCCAAAATCGTGGGCAGAAAGGAAGAGTACAGAATTTGGTATAATTCCAACATTAATAACATAATATTCAATAACTTGTAACAAATTTCTATATTTTTATTACACGGAGAAGAGGCATCTCCACATAATACCCACCACATGTCAATCCTGTGGATTCTCAATGAAGATCGATTCAAGTGCATACGATCTAACGATTTTTTGTGTCAATTTGTTGATGAACTTTTCGATCGAATCTATTCCATAGAAAGATAAATCGAACTGTCCTGATAATAAAGCAACAAATATTTTGTAATAATATATATAATTACTTTTAAAACAAATTAAATTTGAACAAAACTCAATTCACAACAAATATTTAGACGTATATAGTTTTTGCCCTCGATTTCGGGTTTCAGCCCGATTTAAACCCGGCATAAACAAAGCGCCGGGTTAAAACCCGGGCGCTTGCCCATCTCTCGCTACGACACAACGCTACTGCAAAGCGAGCAGAGGGCGCGGGGTACGAGAGGGGATGGCAGGGAACAGAATACGTGCGGACAGCGATAAATAGAGCGTGACAACAATAGGAGCTGTGACAATCTGTAGTCACGTTTTTATTGTGACTTTTTTATCGTCTGACGACTGTCGTTATAGTTGTTCCCACTGTGACGATAGTTTGTCGTTGTAACGTTAAAAAATCGTGAACGACAGTTAATCGTGTCGTGCTATATGTGAACAACTTCATTTAAATATACAAGCCCCGACAATCTGTCGTCACGTCACAGTGGGGACGCGCCCTGAATAGTCAAGCGTGGAAAAATCGTAGCAAAGGCTTGGTGTCCTCAGGTGGAAAGAACGTAGTGTTGACTTGGCAACTAAGCGGGGAGAAAGCGTAGCGATTACCTAGTAGCTAGGCGTAGAGAATCGCTTGCTAGATATGCGTAGAGAACTCATAACGGTCGCCTGGTGAAGTATGGATATATTATTGAATTCGTCTTTTAATTAGACGGAAAGACTTGCAGTTATTACTTAATAGCTAGACGTGGCTAAAAATCCTGTTTTTTGAGAACCCTCCATTGGTATTTATGCTAATATAATATAAGCTAATTTAGTAGTAGTTTTGTATATTTTTAGCGGACGGTAAACATTTTTGTCCATTCATCTGCTAAAGCAATTTGTATAATAGTTTGTGTAATAAACATAATCACGGAAACGGCTACAATAGTCTCTATTTCCAGTTTACTGAAAAAACAACGTGAACAAATTTAGACTCTCTTCGAGTTACATTTGCGAAATTTGCCGCATTTTGTGGACGGTGTTACATAAAGGAGTAATAACACTTTGGGATATAAAAGTATTCATGTGTCTGAATAATTTTAGACAGAAATAAAATTATTTTTTTATCATACAAATCGTTGCTGTGATTTGAGTCGAATTACCAATATGCGACATGCGAGCATTCTCACGCTCACACTGATCCCCTCGTGAGGCCAGCGGGCTTTGGACAGGGACTCCGGAGCCTGCATTGCACGGATTCCTTCGTCTAGGCCCTCCAGTCTGAAGGGAGAGTCCCCACATAACCCCTGAGTCTCTCTGGGCTCAGGGGTCTCTACAAAGATTTCCCCTTACTTTACAATGTCTTTGTAAGAAGTAGGCTGGAATACTGCACGGAAATCCGGGATCCTTATAAGGACAAATACTGTCTCCAGATTGAAAACACAACGCAAATTCGCTCGATACTTATACAAGATAATGTATGGTTACTATCCGCTGCCCTTTCCTTCCTTATTTGTCTATGGAATGGTCGGTTTTGGAAGTAAGACGTAAAGTTTGAACTCTACTCCATTACGTATTTCTCCTGCGAGGTAAGGTGGACAATCCCGGAACACTGAGCAACGTCGATCTGTTTGTGCGCTGTGAATGCGCCCACGACACGTAGTCTCACGTTGCTTAATTGTCTAGTCGCTAAGGTCCGGGATACTGACGTCTTTTGTGATAGCATTAGCAAAGTATAAGGCAAACTTAACGTATGAAATATGTATGGAGTACAAGAAACTTGCATGTAAGCGTTTTGGTTGTTAAGGTAAGTTTACATTCTGTTTTTATAAATAAATAGCAGCCCGTTATGTCATTTGGGCTCTAGCGCCTACCACAACCTCTTAAAACAATATTACTTTAACATTACATTGACTTTTCGTACCATGACGCGCTTAAAGTTAGCTTATTATAATGTTAAAACTATGATGGTTTTGGCAGCTTTGTGACTATTCATTCACTCAGTTTGTACTATGACGCGACTTTAACATTAAAGTAATATTGTTCTTATATCAAATTTAGCAATCGTAGAATAGTTACTCGGACGCAGTGGAAACAATATTATTTTCAATGTTTATTTTATTTTTTTAATTTAATAGTACATAGGAAATAATTTCTTGTTAAATAAAAATACGCGATGTTTAATTCGTAAAATTATAACAGCGACATCTATATGCTCCTTGGCCACACTAACAGTTGACACTAGACTATAATTCCGAATTCAAAACGTGACTATCAAGACTCAGCTTGTTTTAGTTATTTTTCGTCATTAAAATGCGGAAAAATAATTGAAAACAACGTAATTTCATAAAATTTTATTATTACATACTTTTTTCAAGAGTTAATATTCTCTGAATGTAAATAACATTAAGTACTTAAACATTATGCTACGATAAGACGATTCGGAACATCAAAAAAGAAAGAGATTGCATATGTAGTTCATATAGCGTTACTTCTTTCCTATTTTTAGTAAGGAATAGACAATATTGGGAAATCATTCGTTCTTTCAATCATTTTAGCAATAATACATTACTTGGTTAACAGGTTTGTCATGGTACAAATATGAGTAACATTATAGTAAGCTTAGGTTGAAATAAGATTGTTTTTGGACAGGTTAGGTTATGGTAAGCCCCCAGGTCTCCTCTAACGAGAATGTATAAGCCAAAGTCCGCCACAATTGCGGGTTGGATTCTTCACATTTATTCCAAGGATTGTGGACCGTCTGCGATATGCAGGTTACATCACGATGATGAGTTCACCGTTAACGTGAGGCGTTGCTACTAAACACTCTCAAACCAATGGCTTCAAGATGACCGGGACTTCTTAACTGTTTTCTCACTGCTGAGGATTGTGATTCCACTTCATCCTGCCAAACATTTGCCTCCATCGGTTGCGCGCAGGCGTATGGTGTTGTGCGGCACTGACAAGAAGATAACCAGGAATATGGTTTAAAAACCCTAAGACGTATCTGCCGCACAAAATTGACTTCCTTATCGTAGACAAGTTTGGAAGCAGCGGAACTCCTTGTGAAAGAATTCGCCCAGGGCAGT
Organism: Hyposmocoma kahamanoa; assembly: GCF_003589595.1. Classification (NCBI taxonomy): domain Eukaryota; kingdom Metazoa; phylum Arthropoda; class Insecta; order Lepidoptera; family Cosmopterigidae; genus Hyposmocoma; species Hyposmocoma kahamanoa. The sequence goes on along the minus strand of NW_020653535.1, from coordinate 130,004 downwards.
ACTGCCATCTTACCTCTAGGCCGCCAAGCAGTAATGTCCGCATTATTACGTTTCGTTTTGAAGGGTAAGGGTGCTGGTGAAATTATAGGCTCATGGGACTTGTCAGCTTATGTCTCAGGGCGACGGGCGCGGTGGCAGTGCCCCTCAGATCTTTGC
>NW_020653535.1:0-54848 GCF_003589595.1 Hyposmocoma kahamanoa | reverse complement strand
CTGTGATTGTATTTGAAACTTGAGGAAAAAAACAAAATAGTGTACCGAGTTGAACAAAAAAGAGAGAGACCGTAAAAGTTCCGTAGTTTTTAAATTTCTCTCCCAAACTCGGACGTAGCTTTTGCTCCACCCTGTATGTAACAGTTCCAATGCTTGTTCATTTTTGTAAGCTATACTTTATTCATCTAGCATATCTCAGTGTAAATGAACGTTTGTTCTCTGTTTCTTTTTTTTATAAAAATGTCTAATCTTAACGACATATTTTTTTACGATCGCAAGCAAATACCAAATCTGAAAACATAAATTCTAAACAATTGACCAGTAATTCCATAATGCAAGTCACGGAGAGCTCCTAAGAAAATTCAATTACAAAACTTTCTAGGAAAGGAGGCAGAGGGTCCAGTTTGAAGCTTTCTTTATTAAACCAGACTGGTCGAGTTGATTATAACAAATGACATGATCAGGTAAACAAAAGAAGAAAACATACCATCTATTCACACGATCCAATTTTCAGCTATTCAAAGCAATGGTGAATAGGTATTTACTATACAAACCATCGCTAAACATTAGATGAGATTTTGGACAGCCGTTAGTCAATTTAGCATATAAAAAAAACGAACTCACCATCTGTCAATCGACGTCAATCAGCCCCTCTGTCGGCCAGAACATGTATCCGGTAAACCTTTTGCTTTTAAATGGTATTTATCGGTTGGTTTTTGCTTAACTGCGTACCCGAACCAAAGGGCAAGTTAAAGACTCTTAACCCGTGTAATAAGTTGAGTAGCGGGTCTGACCCACGTAGGCACGGACCTGTGCTTAGGGTACTACTTACTGGAGACTTCCGCAATAAGGACGTTTAAAAAGACGTTTAAAGGTCATAACACTTAAACACTTATGTTAACAAAGTGAACGTTTTGCTAGGTTGATCTAATTCAGTCGTTCCAACATGTAATGGCACACACACGATCACTTCACAGTGTAACAGAGACTGAGGAGCCGGAAAAGTTTCGTCAAATATCCTATGAGTATTGAGCCGATTCAGGTAAGGTGCAAACCTTTGGCGCGAAAGAGTACCATCAGAGTTTGTCTCGCCTTCAGAGAGTCTTCCTCCTGGACACGTATTGCCTTGGCCGACCTGAAAGTCTCTAGAAATGCTTCGGACTCAGATTGGTCGAAGTAAGGACAATTTGTACATGTTGGGATTTTCGGATGGTATGTGCGTTGTGATTCAAACGGCCAATCTCATATCATGCCCTACGTACCCTGACACCTGCACGCTTGATTTAATGGCGGCTACTGATGACGCGGTCGGCGTGGTCGAGCTCTGAGCCACAATAGTATAGTGTACGCCATCAAAATAATAAGAAGAATACTGGAATTATGACAACAAAGAATTACAGATAGGAAATGAAACTATTTGTTTGGATCTAGAATGCCTCACTGTCAGTCAACCTTGACCATCGGACATAAATAAAACAAATATACGCTATTTAGATCCAAAAAATTCTTTCAAGTCCTAAGTCTAACAATCCTAAGAACTGAAAAGAATTACAGGTTAAGTTGCAACTTTGTATTGAAATCTAATGCAAGAGCTGCTGGAAATATCTTTGATTTGCTTTTTACAGTGGCAGTAAATTAAAATAATAATAGAACAACTATGGCACTGCTTGATTTAACAGGTGTCAGATACATATTTCAAAAGTTAACTTTAGCCGCAGATTCCAGTCCATGTTTAATAACCGCTTTAAGGATATACGTATTCGCCAAATTTCACCCATTCAGCTGAAGTACAAACATTCACATATTAATTTCAGACAGTCATCATATCTACTACTGAAAAAGACATGGACGAGAAAGGTACACATTCTCTCGATGGTGACAATGAGTCATCTACACTGTTGAATAACAAATAAAACACATATTGAATTATTCGGTGTCAGAATAGGAGATTACCTGCACAATGACTACCATAGTAACCAAAATATCTCTAAGAACGCTAGCCAGAACATTCGGAGCAGAAAAAGTTACAAAAGTTTGTTTCCCAAATCGATTATACGACCTAATTATTAGGCAGCAATACAACCGTTAAAGAGATAACTAATAAGCTTTTAAGTTATAACACCCCTTGGTGACTAAGGCATTGGAGAAGTTTGAACCCAGCAGTAACCGGAGTTAGACTGTTTAAGTTATAGGATTTAGATTGTTTTAAACACCTTACACTGTTTAAGAATATAAACAGTTAAGACTGTTTAAGAATATAAACACCTAAGACTGTTCAAGAATATAAGCAGCTGAAACTGTAAGACTTTAAGAATATGAACAGCGCACATATAGACGAGACGTAGACAAATATGGTCACAATAAATCTACAAACCAGCCAGTAACAAAGTATGTAATACTTATATCCGTTATCCTGTGAAACAAATGCCATTACAGACCTATCGTGAAACATCGTTTATTCAAAGTGCTTACCGAAGAGACAATATTTATAAGCTTCGGGGGGGAGGGGGGATATTGAAATCGTGTTTACGCCAAACGGAAAATCTTGATATTCGGTTTCTTATAACTTGGCACATGAAGATAAATGTATCTGTACAGATGGTTTCTTGGAACCTTCAACAAGCAACAACACGTACCTACATTATTGCAGAGGCCGGGAAGAAAGGGATTGCTGGACGAGCATGAGTGACATTATTTAAAGTCAAGCGATCGCCGTTTCCGCAGAGGCTTATATAGTGATTTTCTCAAACAATATGAGGAAATAATAGAAGACTAAAGAGAAGGTGCATAATAAAAAAGTAAAAAAAATGATAATTAAAATTAAAAGTGTAACAAACTTACTTTATATAATAGACGGCCTTAAGCCAGATTGTTCACTTTTAGTTCTCTAAGAATCCGCTAGATGGCATTGACCCATTTGGCGTTATTTCTGAATCGCGGTGTTAAGATTTTCCCTCGAATGGTGACTACTCGAACACAATTGTGTTAATGTGAAGAGAAATCTGAGAATACAGGGAGCTCAATAAGGAACCAGGAGTTGAATCCCTTCTTGGGAACTGCTACCCGGATCTTCTGATATTTCGTACGCTCATATAGGGTGAAAAACCTCATCTCGCGGAACGGTTTCCAGGAGTGAGTCCCTTCTTGGGAACAACTGCCCGGACTTTCCGCGTATGCATATAGGGTGAAATTGTATTGGCGACATACACGGTGAAAAATAAAATCTTCCGAACCACTTGGCTTGTTTTGGTAACTTCATCCAACGGAAGAAAGAACCTCCCTCCTTTACAAAAGTAATTTTTGATATAGTTTTTCCAGGCATTGTGTATCCATAAATATTTATTTTCACTATCGCTCTTCTCACTAGAACTTATTTTCGCGACAAATATAGAAAAAATGCCAAAAAGACAAAAGTATACCAAGCATTTTATTATATTTTACCGCCTTAAAAAATAAACCGGTACAAGTAGGTATTTTTAATTCTCGCAAATACGAACACCAGGCAGTTGGCTGTATGAGTTTTTCTTTTGCCTTTTTACGTACTTCATTAAATCTACCTACTAATAAGTAGGTACATTTAAAAGTTTAGAGAAGTGGACAGCAATAGATCTTTATTCTTTCTTTTCGGGCCTTGGCACTTCCGAGCATATTTGAGAAAAAAATGTTTACGAGACAATACAATTTACGTTACTTTTTATCTATGAAAATAGCATCTTCAAAGTAAACCTTCTCTAGTACGCAGATTTCTTAATATTTTTTTTTTACAATTAAAGCATATTTAACTATCTCTCATTGGTGGACACAGGTCCACCACTTTGATGGAAAATAGGCCTAATTTATTCCGCATGATGTTAGTTTTGATGATGGGAGAACAAAGAAAGAAAGAAAATAATTTATTCAGCACGAACACATGTTACAAGTACAATATTATGATTTTATACATAAAGTGTATTGCTCTGAAAAAGATCCAACTCAGCAAATACAGCGGCTGTCTTCAGTGGACGCTTTTCAAAGTGGCCGATTTAAAAATAAAATTAAAAACAAAATAAAAAACGTGGACGCGAAATAAAATAAGTACAACATATAAATAACTTAATTAGTTTAGAAAAATAAAAGCAGCGTTTTAAAATAGTTCACTCGATCTTCATTTATTTTATGTTTCTTGGTACATTACACAAATAAAATTTCTCCTGGCGTATTTTACAATATCAGAATGTTCGGCCACGTAGGCAGTTAAATGATAGATAAGACAGTACTCCACTTTACAAGAAACCACGTTCAGAGTCCCTGTTACAACGCAATATCACAACGTTCTCAAAGCATATCCACTATTTGCTACCGCTGCATGTCATACAAAGGCTATCGATTGATGAAAGTTACAACATCCACTTCAACTGTGTAGACATTTTATTGGTGTGTTTAAAACATTGACTTACAATTATATGGACGTCGGGTCCGCGCTAAAAAGTGTCCGCACTTGTAAGGCGCTAAAATCGTATACAGAGCGCCAAACTCCGCTTTAGTCTTCATTTGTTCGACTGACAGCGCGATACTGCGATGGCATTACAATTTAAATTTCGAATAGGTTGACTTGGGACATTTTTTTCGTGGTTTTTGTATTAGACCCGTCGTCCATTTATTTGTAAGTCAATGGTTTAAAAATTTAATTTTGGACCAGGCTAAAGATGTACTTATTGTATTGTAAAACAAAATAAATTATAACGAAGAATTTACATCGTCGGTGAACAAAGAGAAGCTTATCCCATAAAGGGGTTTCTTCCAGCTAACCTTTGAAAAATTTAAAGGAAAGGTGGCTACTGGGTCGGCAATAAAATCTATTTGAATGCTACATACTCAATAATTACAAGGACCAATGTATTATATCAAATGTAATGAAAAATGTAAATAAATATTTTGTAAGCTCTACACGAGGAGTCTGAATAATTCCAAGACTTCAAAAGGGCACCTCTGAAGGCCCGAACCGAAGGTGACTGTCTGACCAGGGGGTCGCTTCATAAACTTACCATAAACTATAAAATACCATATATAAATTACCTATCATTTGTCGACCGATACGAATTGATATCATACGATTTCTTTTCATTTTTAATCACAATAACCGAATCGACCGTCAAACTGTTGTATACGAAAACGAACCGAAATGACAACACTCCGTTATTCAGTACACAGTTATCGAATGAAAATAATATCCTATTGTTTACATAGCAATAATTATTATGGAAATCTCTTATTATTTTAAATAAAGTCTTGATTTTGTTCAATTTTATTAATTTATTTTAATGCAATACTGATGCATTCAAATATTCTAGGCCATTAAATAAAATAAAAATAAAAAAAATATAAAAATAAAATGCATTTATTTCGGACAACGTTGATCCATATGGTGTTAGTATTACAAAACGAACTTTAAATAATAACTATGTTAGTACCTAAACTTAAATGGAGAGAAGACCAGTGCCTTAATAGGCCACTGTCCCACCTGTCAGCTACAACAGACTTGCGCAACGTCATGCCGAATCCGTCGACATTTGCGACCGCGAACATTCCGGAAGCGCTACAGCGTCGATGTCTTAAAGTCTGTAAAGTCTTAAAAATGTATATAAAAAGAATTTTAATTTTTCTTATAATTTATTTTACCGACGAACTCCGTAAACGCTGTTGGATAACAATATCGTATCCCGATTCGAATAGAAAGTTTAACTGAAAGCTCGGAAAGCGCCCTTTTGCTCGAGAACGATATCCAATTGAACGATTCGATCAAAATATCGAAGAGTTTTGAATCGGGGTCTTGGTCTGGGAGAAGGTTCCACATACGAGCATAAAGTTATTTACTATTCAATTGTTAGTTTTTAATTTATTAGCCTTAAAATACCTTGTGTCGTACTGTTACGTGTATAACCCACGTGTAACCTATCTAGCCAAATTCGATGTAGAATGTTTAATAACAAAACGTTGCTAAGCAACCAATGATGGCATAGGAAAAGAACATTTTTTTCAATGCTCATTATTAAGGCTTGCGCTGCCCACGGCCTGCTCCTTAATTGGAATTTAAATAGGTAAGTAGGTAATTGGGTTATATAGAAGTAATACTTACCTAGCCAATTATTATAAAATTTACAAATTACCTACTGATACATATGATTTAAGAATAAAAATAAGTGTTTGCATCCTATTAATATGTACAGCTAGATAATGGTAGATGAAAAGAAACAAAATTGTAATATTTTATTTTATATCAGTTTACCACATTATATCATCCAGCATCTAGGTATTTCCAATTCTAAATTTGAATTACCACCAGAACTCGAATGTTTGCAATCTCTCCCTACAAATCAAAAAGTCACTAGGGATGACACAGTTTTACATATAATTAATAACTGGTCATTTTTTAGTTCATTTTAGGTGATTTGAAACGTCTGTTGAATAATATTCATTATAAACAACACTTCAAGACTTAGTATTATCCATAATCTAGTCGAATTTCGAGGGAAAATATTGAAATTGTGGTAACTGTGAAACAGTCTAAGATGAAAACCCTAAAAATCATGTGTTTTTGTTTGTTGACATTTATTCTACATCGAATTTGGCTAGAGTATATGTACTCGTAGTAGTTGTTTTTCTTTTAAGCACACATTTTTTATAACAAAATGTCATTGATATTCAAACAATTGAAACTAGTACGAACGTCAGTCAGTCGTTGACCTCCGAATTGCGGGGAATCAAATCGTATCGAATTACAGTAATTGCCGGTAAACTGCCGACCGAGGGTCAATCATTCACTCTCATTACCAGCACGAACTCTGTACCAGAATATGAATTCGACTTAATACATAAAATCACCCAGTGTCGCTATGTGATGTATGGCAATGATAATATAATGTTCTAATATTATTAGATTGCCTTTTATAGCTGTATTTACATACCACTTATTATTGAGTACACGGAAAAATACTATAATTTAAACGATTGCAGGATGCGGGTTTCCTTCTGAAGTGCTTTGTTGTGGGTATCGAATAGAGTTCTTCTACAGTGCTCTCACAGGCTGGCAACGCAAAGGTGGCTTCTCGGCGATGTTACTAATGTCGATAGATGTTGATGACCACCTAGGTCATTGCTATCTCCCAACAAGTAGTGCTTTACTTAAAAAAATAATACGATTTGAGAATATTATGAGAATTTTCTTTAACCACAAAAGCAAGAGAGAATCAGGAAAATAATGACGTTAGCTACGGTCTGAATTGTAAACTTAACTTTGAAAATGAAACTGTTTTTTTTTCTGATATATTTTTTTAAGCAAACCTGCTGATTTAGATCGTATTGCTTATCTACTATATTAGGTAAGCATTTCCAAAAAATTCCAGTGTGCTTGTTACAGATCTTTCTTTTTGGTTTTAAACGACTTATTTGACTTAAGGCCATCTGTGAGAAATCTATTTCTACATTCCGCATTTTTTTTTTAATTTTGTGAAAGAACTCCACTAGTTTGTTATAATTATTATATACAAGCATCGAACATAAATAAAAAATCCTTCGACCCGACAGGACAGGAACCTGCGACCACGGGATTCCATCCCCATTGCTTTACCAAATAAGCTTCATGTCGAGTTACCAAGTCAACGAATTTCTTTTGTGTGTTTGTTATAAAATTTTTGCATTGACTTTTCGACTTTCGACACCGATAGATTCTAATTAATTAATAATAATGATATTTGTGTTGTCTCTGACAGCAAGAGTGGTGAAAGAAAGAGAAAGGTTATCGAGTTCTTAGATTTTCGCGATTGTTACACATAGGAAAGGAAACTATTTTTCCGGATTTAAATCACGTATATTTGTTTTTTCAAACAAACCGACGTCAAAGAACATATAGCTGATGTCAAACACCGTCGCGTAAACAAGTCTGCAGTCTGCGAGTATGTCATGGATAAACCTACATATTCAATAAAGTTTGACAAACCCCAGGTCCTTGCAAAAGAAGTCCATTATCTACCCAGGATGCTGCGAGAGGCCATTGAAATTAAAAACATCCTAATTTCAACAGGGAAGATGGTTTCTACGTACCACCAGTTTGGGATCCAGTATTTCCTCTGATGAAAAATCCCAAACAGATATAAGACTGCAGTTCTAATTAATATGTTTTAGTTTATTTTAATTTCTATTATTAATTAATAATAAATTGAACTTAATAAAAATTCATTCAATAAAATAATTTGTAAAACTTAATATAGCGTAAATTGGAATGTTTTCTTTGTAAAATTAAAAATAAGGTATTTAATTAATAACTATTGTAACTATAGTGAAAAAATAGGGTGGTTTGTATCAATATTAGACCGAACTGGTTGAATACTGTACCACCTCAATCAACCGTGACCATGGGACATTTAAATCGCGTATATTTGTTTGAAAAAACAAATATACGCGATTTAAATCCGGAAAAATAGTTTCATTTCCTAAGAGAAAGGTTGTTTGTGAAAATTTTGTGGTAATACCACTCGCTAACGATGAAGGAAAACATTGTTATGAAACCTGCACGTCGATGAAGGTTCAACCGTTGGAAAACGTGTGATGTCATCAACCCGCACTGAGTCAGTATAGTAGACAAAGACAATATAAACCCTGTCCTTAGAGGGTACAGCAGTGAATGGAAATAACGTAAACTAATAAATAAATAAATAAATAACGCACACACTCAACATAGCCCCGCACTAGGGAAACCCTGTGTCGCGGGTGCCATGGACACACATATAGACAACCACAAATTACACCCAAACTCACGAGAGAAATAAATGTAAGCCATACAAACATTTCTCCCGGCCCGGGAATCGAACCTGGGACCTCTGCGTGGCAGTCCGGCATGGTAACCGTTCGGCCACGGAGGCAGTTAGTAAACTATGATGTGATGTGTTGTCTGTGGAACTCCCTTTTCTTGAAACTTGTAATGCTTTTCATAAACTATAGGAGAATTGGAGTATATACGATTCTATACAAGTAAATGGTATTTGATTATAATTTTAGTTCCGATGTTTTCAGTGAGACGAAGCTTTCGTGGAAAACTATATTATGTGTAACATGCAGATCGACAATTGTGATATACGACCACAAATAGAATACTAAATTATCACGTTATAGATGTGCTCATACAGATTAATAGAAAAGATATTAACTGTCCAGATCTATATTAACAAAGTTGCCAACGGTCTACCCAACCATTAAATAATAAAACACCAATACCCTGCCTTTGTCTACAACTGAAAAAAAACCGATTTCAAACCGAAGTGCAGCAATAAATTCCTTGGCTCTGTTGCAACGGACAAACAAAATCATAACACTCCACCAATTTATATTTACAGACGGATAACGATTTCCTCTACAAGCCATAATAGTACCAGGGTAGGATGACAGAGTCAAAGGTGACTGCAAAGATAGACTTGTTAAAGTATGTCGTGCCAATAAACGATTTCAATGACGTGTCCGGTATTAGATCAGATGATTACTGGGATCTCAGAGCACTACTCAGAGTTTTAAATAAGATACATAATGGAAATGAAAACTTAAAAGAATCAGATATAGTCATTGACTTACAAATAAATGGACGACGGGTCTAATACAAAAACCACGAAAAAAATGTCCCAAGTCAATCTATTTAAACGTAGTGACATGTAAAGGAATATGAAAAAGCTAAAACGTTGAATTTAAATTGTAATGTCATCGCAGTACTGTCTAATTATACTTGTTTCGCTGTCAGTCGAACAAACGAAGACTATAGCGTGAATGACGCTCTGTATACGATTTTAACGCCCTATAAGTTCGGACACTTTTTAGTGACCCGACGTCCATATAATTGTAAGTCAATGGATATAGTACTAGTATTACATTTCTCTGTCTATATTCTTCCTATTGTTCAGATTTTTTGATGTAAAATAGATAAACGCTTGGAAAAAATATAAAATGATGTTAAGTGACGATGTGGCCGAAAATGTTACGCATTTACTAAATAATAAATAATATTACTAAAGTCGTGAACGGCATTCACTCTAGCTTTAAATAGCCCTAACTTGTACCTTTTGAAAAACACAAATGTCGGTAATATATTCAATTTGTTTGTCGCATGCATCAGAAAAGATAAAACAAAGCGCTCCGTACAAATGATAGTGATGGACTGAAGAATATGGACAGTCAGGGCTAACATGCATGCAAGAGAAGATGTTATATCTCGCAGCCAGTAACCTACTCGTCACGTTCATAAGCGACAACCAATTGCGCGGTTTGACGCATTTAATGTTTTTTTTAAAGGAGAAAGGTTTTCAATTAGAAATACTACAACTGGTGATCACCGGTACTAAAGCTTGCGATAGTACGAGTAACAAAGTGATTTCCATAAACTTTACGCTCGGTGAACAGGTCGGATATTGCTATAAAGGTGCATTTTTTAAGTCCGACAACCTTAAATTTAAGAACCTTTGCTCCATTAGGAAATACTGAGAAGTCAAATGGATAAAAGACAAAAATGTTTTGTCACTTAAAAGAACGAAAACATCGAACTTATTTAAATTTCGAAACCGTAAATCGAAGCCTGGCTACATAATAACATCAAAAACAAAAAAGTTAATGTAAAAGCATATTATAAAAACGAATAAAAATATCAAATTACTTGCCCGTAAACAGTATGGGTTAACCACAATGATGATTTGCTCGAGCATTGCGTTGAGGTTTTAAATTATATTCGATTGCTTGGTTAAATTAACAGCAAGATGAATTATATAATTTGAAAACTGTGGCCATGCGGAGATCTTGAGTTATTGGACCAAGTAGATTATTCTTATAAAAAGAAAACAGCTTTAGCATAATGTATAAAATTAAATGTACTCAAAATTATAGTTTTTGTTACACGGGCGGATCAAGTTGAAGTTTCTTTATGTTTCGAAATAGTTCCATGCTGATCTGGAACCAAAAGAAAACCAAAGAAGGTATCAGCTGCTTATCACCCCGCGCAAGTTGTAAAAGTTGACTGAGGGATTGGGCTTAATAGTGTCCTATATAGGCAACAGGGTGGTAACCTGTCACTATGGTGCACTAAGTTGCACAAGATTGTATACAATCTTAACCTAAACATTTGTCAAACGTAGCTTTACACTGTGCGTTTTACGTTGCATTGTGTCACTTAAAGATCTGCCTACCCCTATATGGGAACCCAAAGGCGTGAATATATATGTATGTCGAAATAGTACCTTCTGACCAACATTTTGAAGAAGGTATGAATTTGACAAATGGTTTTTGTGGGAAATGAATTTTCTCAAAGAAGAGATACTCTAAAAAGAGGTTACTCTACGAATCTTAACATTAATTATTTAATATTTAATGATGATGCCGTTTGTCTCATGGATTTATCAGTACACTAATTTCTACAGAATCCATGCGGTTGTTGTAATCAGGTATTTTCTCTAATACTTTATACTTTCAAATTTCATTCGTCAATTGATACTTGTCTGCTTAAAATCTTGGCAATATCCATCGCTTATTTGATGGGTTGTCTGCTATAAATCCGCCGAACTTTTCCTAGTTACTATTCGATAGACCGTTGGGCGTTAGGAAATATATGAGGAATATATTTATCTGGTTCTAATAATAACTTTAACGGTAATTTAAACTTATTGTTTTGTTCTTGTTTGTTATTACTAGGATTATTACCCTGTAATTTGGCTGATCATTTTTGTTATAGCCTGTATCTATAATTTAATACAATTTAGCACATAAACAAAATTATTCTCACAAATCATCGAAGCACCTTCGTCAATATGGCAATATGTTACGACTTACCCTTTTCAATGTCACGTTATATTCAAGTTGTGACAGCGTTTGTGAGCGAAACTTACGAATATATATTTTGATATAATTGTGGAACGTATAAAAAACAAAATAAGAATCACAATCCTTTTTAATTCACCTCGTATATAAGATGTCAACAAATTAGGCAGGGATGCTTTTAGAGTCGTCAACTTGTATCAGTAGGACAATTTAAAATAAAATATAAAAATACTTTTTTGGGACTTTTAATTTTACTTTCCCCGGACAAAATAAATGACTTTATAATTCTGCCCAAAAGAAGGGAGACAAGAAGTTTAACGTCGTGTTTGACATTTAACAGACAAGTCGCAAGTCATAGACAGTAAAAGGTTCCAAAAGATAACATTCGTGAGGTTTTAATCACTGAGTAGAATTTTATTATGAGTAATTACTTCGTTTTCTTTAATTTTAAGAGAAATTAACTCACACTTATTGCTTTGCCGTACGTCAAAGTGATTATAATGAGGTAAGTAGTTGGCTCTAAAAGTATCTGTACCTAATTTATTGGCACCCTGTATATTCTTTTTTTATTATCCAAATGCCTCTTGGATCTGTAAGATTGAGTAAATCAGAACTATGTACGGCCTAGAATGTATACTTAGAGGTCTTAAACAGTCTGGCCAGAATGTACAACATGAATAGAAGCAAACACGCAAGGATCATTTTGAAATATTCGCTTCCAAGAATGATTTATTTTAGTGTTCTTACTCTAGACGTCCTTCGTTTGATAACGCTTTGACAAGGACGTCTTGCATCAAAGTAATCTAAATAAATTGCTTTTGTGTTTTAAAGTTATAACTGTCCAGACTCTTGTAATTCTCTCTTTCTCTTGTATTGTTACTACAGAGTTTAGTATTTTGACTATTCTTGATTGACAGCCACCAAAGCAAACGTAGCTGTGTACCTAGTGTGTCTCAAAATTCACAAACTAAAACGAAATATCATTTCTCATCACGGCTGTCAGCTTCATGTGACACAACGTGCGCGAAAAAGACTTTTGTCTGAAGTCATTGTCGAGAGGCCGCGCCGATGTCATTTCTGTCACCGCGTTGGTAGGGGTACCATGATTTATGGGTTTTTGGACAACGTTTTCTGCTTAGTCTGGTTGAAGTGATTTGTATGAAATTCATTGTCACTTCACACACACAATGGTTACACGAAATAATAGGATTACGCCATTATAACATTCATGTATATATATATGAGTGTACATATATATTTTAAAGATATTTGAGACACTCACGCGATGCTCACCAGACTTTCATACCCAAAAAACTGTCACGTCCAAAGTTTAAGGCGAACTGAAATGGACCATATAAACTAAACGACAAAACATTTTAATGCATCCAAACATGTTCGACAAATCACGAAGTTAGAATTAAGTTATTGTAATAATTTAAACGGAAATAAAATGAAATAGTGAAATAGTCAATAAGTCAGAAAACTTTAATTAGATTTTGGTTATTTTATAGATAATGAACTTTCACTTCCTATTCCAAAAGGCATCGAAGAGGATCTTATGGTTGCCAGCGCACACTGATGAGAAACATCCCTTACCACACATACGACAGCGTCTTCTACAGTCCGGCGCATAACTGGTGGATTCCGCCGCATACTAGCGCCTCCCAAGTCATAAATTTAAATGCTCTGACACTGATCTCTTCGCTAGAGGATACCGTGGTGGGAGTCCCACCACAGTATCCTCACGGAAGAGATCAGTCCCAGAACATTTAAATCTATGCCTCAGTTCAATTGAAATAGCATAAAATAAACATTGATATATTTATATTTTCATATCCTCTATCTACCCGTCTTCCGCTGGCTCTAAGAAATCTCTTTTGCCTCACATACTCGCATCAGTCTATTCGTTTATTCTTGACGTTTTAAGAATATCCCCAATGTAATCGATATGTATACCGCGGTCTACCTCCACGTTTTGATTTATATTAACTTTATACATTTTTGCCGTCAATCAATTGCAAAACCTTGAAATTTCATCAAGAATCCGATTTAATTGAGCAAAACCTTAAAGTTTTCCCTTGATGTGGCCCCGAGCTCTAATTTCGCTGAAATTTAACCTTTCGCGGACCACCCATTTATATTAAACGTTGTCTTATTTCTATTTGGAAAATTACCTTTTGCTCATCTAGCTCATTTGGAACAAAGCATGCATTAGATTCCGTACCTCTTAAGAATGTACTCAACTTTGTGTATTATATGTATTGACTTCATTGTAGTTATTCGTTTCCAAGAAGTTGTAGTTTTATTTTATTATTGGACATCATTGTTTATCTGTCTGTCTGTAGCATCGCAGATCTACACTCGTGAAACCATACAGCCTGACAGAGCTATGGTGGATCTCTCAGACGTCTATGTACGTCATCATCGTACCAAGCAAAATGGTTTACATTCCCGCTTCAGTCGCCTAAGCGCGAAATCAAATTGAGCATATATTGTGTAGCATTCAAGCCGTATCTCAAACGGATGGACTGATCTCAAAGCGGTTTCTTTTTATTTCAAGGCTAACGGTTTCAAGGTTATCGGTTTTTTTTATAAAATGTAAGTGCGCATTTGACCTCCATCTCACCTGATGAAAAGTGACGATGAGGTCGAAGATGGAGCACACCTAAATAATGTGAACAGGCATAATTTAGGTGTTCTCGCCCTGAAAAGACATAAGTTATAACGTTCACTCTCCGTGATAAATGCTGTAAAATACTGAAAAGCAGGCGACTTTACGGCGGTGTTCAAGGCTCTGCAGTTTTGCATCCACTAATTCCGAGTCGCCTATAAGCCTATTGGCACGGTTGTCAATTGAATCCAAGGTAGCCAGTTGGTATGTTGGTATGTTTCCTACTTTTGTTTGATAAACATCTCTTGAGCTGTTTAAAGATCATTAGCTCTCTTTCCACTTAATGTAAGGATCTCGGTCATAAATTTGTTTTCCTTCCACATGATGAGCAATGACATTACAGTAATATGATATATTTGACCTGTTACCGATGATGAATCACTTACAGAGGAACTATTGTGTCTGATTGCAGTAGGTACCACACATCAAGTTGTTCTCGATGAGTTGTTAGCCTACGGAAGGAAACTTAGACTTTTTGGAGTACAATATTTTGGATCAAGTCTTAAATTTTAATTTAAGTGTTATATAAAGTATCATTGTTTACATGAGTGACATTTAATAGAAGTAGAACATAAACATTATGAAATAAATAATTATATTCTATTTAGTACACTTAAATTAAACAAGTTAGGTTATGCCAATGTCAAACAAAATGTCTTACAAAGTTCAGCCATAAACGTAATAAAGCGACAATGTTATTGTTTGTGAATTGTCTAAAGCAAAGTCGAAACATTTATCAAATATCGTAGAACAGAAACATACGAAATTACTGATACAATTTCATACGAGTGTTTTTGTAAAGATGGTAAACAAAATTGTCGAATCTTAGGATGCTTGATATTATAAAACTTCTTTAAGGCGAGCGCTTTACCTACTGCATTATAGGAGGTGAGGGGGGGCGGCTAGGCCGGTCGATAAACCGCAGGGCAATTTTAAAATTTTGGGAATTGGGAAGTGTGAATTTAATAACTACTGGGCTTCCGTTGAAAGCCCAAATATAGCAGGTTCTCTGTAGTACTTTTAAAAAAAACTCCATTTAAAAATTATGTGCAAAATGAAATAATTCGTTTTGGACTTTATTTTATCCTGTTTTCAGGGTTTTATGTGATCAGGTGAAGTACATCTTGTCGTTTAACACATTTGCACATTCTTTAGACAATATTCTTAGATGTATCGTATATGTTTAGTAAGACCGTTATATAATAGTAAATACCTAAAAAATGTGATCTAACAAAACAGTTTATCCCGCTTCTCATCCGGTAGCTCGCCTTAATGTAACAATGAAATCTATGACACACGTAATGTATACTTTTTTATACATGTTAGGCAACTGACTCCACTTCCACTGATTTTAAATGAAAAGTGGAATTGTAACGTAAAGAAACCGAATGCAGTCTTGTTCAAACCACCTGCATCCTGCCTGATTCACTTCACGCCTCGTTTGAAAGCCTTTCGTTGTAATAATCTTTTAAAACAAAGCTACTCACTTTCAATGAAAAGTAATAAAAAACCATTATTTCTTGTTAGTTCTTTTTCTTATTATACTAATATTGAACAATGTATGAACTAAAGAGGATTTATCGTAAATCCTCTTTAGACATTGTCCATTCACTTTGTATTGTTGTGTATAACCCAAGCAGCATACCCATATCTAAATATACACTATAAGATTTCTAACAGAATTTAATTCGATTGAATATTTAAGAGTTCAAATTCGCTCAAGATATCTCGAAGAAGGTTTCTAGATAAATTAAAGTAAAAGTGGGCACAACTTTATTAGTAGATCCCAAGAGTGCTTTGAGAAACTATCTGTTGGTAGTGTTAAGAGGGACTCTTTATCTTTTTTCTCAAGTAACCCTCTAGAATGCTATAAGACCATTTGTAGAATGTAGACAGTTTTTGTTTAGTCTTGTAGACAGTTTTTAGATAATTTATAGTCTGTGATAGTTTTCTTAGTAATGCTATTTTAAAACCAAAATACTAAAGCGTTACAAACATAAGGCGCAATTCTCTTAATACTAATAGATTTCAAGTTTAATGGCTTACAAAATATAAACTTTCAAAATTGCAACATGGCGAAATTAGATATAATATTTCAGACTTTTTCGCGCAATGTTTAATCGGTTAGAAAGCGCGAATTGACGTGCAACTTTAAATATAATGTGAAAAGTGACGTAAAACCTGTCATAAAATAATGCGCTCGCTAAATTTTAAATATTTATGTATAAAATATAAACTTAATAAAAATGCAGTTATCGATTTTCGGTTTTAAATATTTATACAAAGCTTAAATATACAAAATAATTCACAAAACAAACCATTTCCAAGATATTCTAGGCTTCTTCAAGCTAATTTCAACTTAGATTTACTTTTTAAAAAGAAATTTTTCTCAGCCACTCCATAGTCATCTTTAAAAATAAAAATGGCGATAAGAATTTAAAGCTTTTTTCAAAATATTTTGTGTATAGTTTTAGTTACGAAAAGATTATTATTACTTGCTTTAGTGCAGTTGATCTTGTAGAAGAATATTCACTCCTATGAACCTTTTATGATTGTCTACAAAACGCGATGTTTTTAAGCGATTTTTTCTTTTGACAGTATTACAAAACCTTTATAAAAGTTATAGGGAATAAGTGAGCGTATTATGCAATAAAAAACTTTTACAACAAAACAAAAGGTCAAAAAATAATTTAAAAATCGAATTTGTCGCAAAAAAACCTTATTCTGTATAATTATATGGAATGTGTTATATATGACTAGAAAGGTGGATAAATTCCCTATCATATAAATATTAGGAATATTTTAATGACATACCTAACTTATGTTGGAAGATATAAAATGTTCATTACAAAATTGAGGTTATTTCTTCACGCCAACCACATTTCACACAATGATTTCACTGTATTCTATTGATAGACGGCACAATACACAACATTGAAGTACAGTAGTTTACGCGCTCATTTCAATTGTTTTTATCACTTTAGGACACGGAATTAAATCACAATGCTTATTTATTTGTCAACAAACAAAAACGCCATGACCGGCTCGCGCGCGAATTACAACTATTGTATCCAGGGTTGTGGGGAATTCCCCAAATTGTGGGGAATTTCAACTAGATTGGGGATTTTGTGGGGATTGGCGCTATGTGAGGAAAACGTGAGGATTCTAACATTTTATAATTTTGTTTAATCTATCAATTGCTGATGCATCGCTAGTTTGATCGTTACTGTTAGAAACACTGTGATGGACTATATCGACGTGTCATTATCGCACATCCCTCGTATTATTAACAAGCAGCTTAAGTAGAATTATTATTAGAGCACTTTGTTCTGAATTGTAAAATTATCAGTCGGTGCGTGTTGAGTTTGCGATTCTTTTTTCCGCTCAGTCCGGTCCCCGGTATGTAGCAAAACGAAATCAGCTATTGATAAACAAAGCCGAGCAGTTGGTACTTCCACACCACAACTTACCACTCGTCAACTTAAATATGAAATATAAGTCGAAACTCATTGATTATTTCTAACATTAACATAGTGTCACCAAATGCACAACAAATAATCAATTTACTTAATTTTGTAAGGCAAAGAAAAATGTTTTTTTTTCAAATACTGATTACAGATTAATGTTGAATCTAAGTAAAATAAATAAACGATTTAAGGTCATCTAATTTTATAATTAGTTTTACATTTTACATTCTGTTTACATTCACAGCTAACGTAATAGATTATTACATTTTGAGTTTCAGGTGATTATATTTTTTAAGCGATATTTTTCTAATAAATAATGAAAATTCGAGATGTGGGGAGTATGTGGGGAGTATGAACTTTACTCTCCCCAAATTTGGGGATTTTAACCGTGATTTTTGGGGATTTTGAACAATTGGCATTGGCATCTCTGATTGTATCGAATGATGTGACTTAATATCCAAGGTTCACCACCTCCACCAGATATTTTAATATTGACCTGATTAACTCTTACAACGTCCAATAGAGTAAAAACCCTAATTGTAGTATATTTTTAAATAAAATCTACTGAAGACACGCTATAACGTGTTTGTCAATAAGTACAAACACTACAGAATGTCTATAAATTAAATATATCTAGAATAAACTTAAGAACACTAATTTTTAGAGTATTAATAAACTTTATTGGATGTGTATAGAACAATTTTACTAAAAATGGTCAGTTCTACATATGAACTTAAAATAAGGACTGTGAGAGTAAATCTGAAGAGAGATTACCTTCAATTAAGTTGTTTGGTATTAGGAAGGTTTTAAAATTTTCACTTGAGTGAAATAAGAACAATTTCTTTTTTCTAAAACCATTTATAGAGAACTATTATCTAAATCTATACCATATTAAGACTGTTTACAGATATAATAGTTTTAAGGCGTATAAAGTGTGGTCCTTGGGAATGGTAATTGGATTTTAAATTCACATTGCTGTTTATGAAATGTTATATTATGTTGAGCGTGATATCTGTAACTGTACCAATGGAGTTCAAAGTTAAAGAATTCGTCCAGGGAAGTACTATTACCGTACCTATAACTGCCCCCAAGCAGCAGTGTGAGCATTACTGCGTTCTGGTTTTGAAAGGTGCTTTGTTGTCAACTTTATGTCTCAGGGTGTACAGTAGCAGTGTCCATCATGTTTTTGCGATCTAAACATTGACTTACAAATAAATGGACGACGGGTCTAATACAAAAACCACGAAAAAAATATCCCAAGTCAACATATTTAAACGTAGTGACATGTAAAGGAATATGAAAAAGCTAAAAAGTTGAATTTAAATTGTAATGTCATCGCAGTACTGTCTAATTTTGCTTGCTTCGCTGTCAGTCGAACAAACGAAGACTAAAGCGTGAATGACGCTCTGTATACGATTTTAACGCCCTATAAGTTCACTTTTTAGCGCGGACCCGACGTCCATATAATTGTAAGTCAATGGATCTAAAACTTTGAGTGGTACTGCAACATTTTCCTTCAAAATTCTAAATCCCGTCCATTCGTGCTAATAGCAACGATATATTGTACGCGATGTAACAATTCTGTAAAATAATCTGTTTTACGGGTCCTGATATTCTTTGAAAGATTTTAGTAACATCCTTCATTTTATTTTGACATTTGCGAAGGTGTGGGGTAAAGTTCAATCAATTCACGAGCATATTATTACCGTATTGTGACTACCCCAAACTAAGTATACTATTAACCTTTCGAAGACATTTGAATGCTAATTATGTGACGGTGTCGACAGTTTTTTTTTGCTTTGTTCATTCAGATTTTATGAAAATGTTTGCTGGGTCATTTTTAGCATCGCCGACTTTTTGTAAATTTTTAATGCGAATATTTTATTCAAGTCCAATTTTTATGTTTTGCATAATTAATAAATTGGAACCAAAACACACCCTTGATGAACCGATACATTCCATCTGAATGTTACAATAGTTTTTGCTTTATAGGTGGTAAAAATACGAATGTTTTGGTTCAAAATATACCTTTTGACATGAAATCATCGAAAACACGTCGCTCTCTTATACAATTGTTGGCAACCTGTCGTCATGAGGCTATCAAACGCCGAATAAAGGTAACAATATAACCTTTGTTATCACTCTTCGTGAAGAAAAACATCGTCGTATCAAAACGTGGAACTTAGAGTAGGTTCATAACATTTCAAAGAAATATTAAGTCCTCCAACACACTTCGGGTCAGCATCCATCCAGCAGCCCATCCCAGGATTGATAAAGATTCGAATTCAAATTCGTTAGGTGTGAACAAGTAAAACAATCTATGAAAAAAAACCGTAACTACCTTATTACCAAACTCATGGCCATCCTAATATCTATAGTAATGCAAATGACCACCATAATATGTCCAGCAGGCGTAACGAAAGAGGCAGGCAGGCAATTCCGGCCTTCGTCGCTCTATGGTTTGTTGGAAACTACTTTGCTTACTTACCATCTGAGTCAAATGTTTTTGTTAATGTAATCGTGAAAAATAAATAAATTAGCACATAAAACTAAGCCTTGGTGTACTCTCGCTTTATATCAATAATTACTTTAGCGAATTATAATTATTACTTACTATGTAGATGAGAAATTTATATCATCGCTTGCAGAAGTACCTGAAAACAAAATGAAACTGGGTATAGAAACTTTAACCTATAATCGAATGCCTAAAATAAATAATAAATAAGTAGAATCGTTTCTTTGAAACTTTGAATGGTTTTTAATTATTTATGTGTACTGAAATAAACGTTTTGTGTTTGTATAGTTGATTATTAACTACCCAAATACGTTTTCAACCAAAGAAGTCATGAAATAGTTTCATCGGATCTAAAAAAGGATAACTATTTGTATCAGTTAGCGGTGACCATGGGATCTGTAAAAAAACCCGAAACTTTGGTTTGTATGAAGAATCAAATAGATGCAAAATTAGGACCGAAAAATAGTTTAATTTTCAATGTGTAGCAATCTCGAAAACTTAAGAAACTGAACCATCCCGGTCAAATTCAGAATGAATTCACACATTTTTTAAGATTATTGTGACTGCAGTCGTGTAAAACTAAGTAAGATATAGGCCGCAAACGCGCCCGATGTAAAGCGACGATGTAACCTACCATGGTACATGTTTATCTGAAAAATACCTATTCAATTTAGCCTTGAATAGTCCCAAATTTTAGTTTTCGGGAAACGTAGACGCGCATTGTATTCCATTTCTTTGGCGTAGAGATAGAAAGGAAGAATACGCGTCTTGCGAACGGGTGGCAAATCAATAATATGCTCGTACATGTATTCTTATTTGCTTAAATCACATGTTATACGTAGTCAGCGCATTGTTCGGATTATACCAAATTCCGAAGCCTGTATTCATTTTCCATGAAAGCCAAAATATTATGCATTATTCAAAGACAAGCAACCAAATCTAGGAATATGTTTAACTTCTTATGTCTACCTGTCGGAACAATCACGTTGTTCGTCTTAATGACATTTTTAATACAAATTATATTTTTAAGATATATTTGCTTTAGCGTATTTTCTTCTAATCGAATACCTATATTATATTCATTGTCTGAGGTCGCGAGTAGTCGAGATCACTCCCCAAAATCTTAAGCTGATCCTGGAGGATGCTAAGATTCCTGGAGGAGTTCGGGTGGTACGAGTAAGACGCTGCAACCACCACACGTTAAATACCATATTATATTATTTTTTAATACAGTTGCTCAAAACGTGGTATTTTTCGTACTACAAATCGTGCCGAAAGTTGGAATTTTCGCACTAGTGCTTTTTACTTTTCCATTTTTTTTAAAATTTACTGTTGTTTCAAATCTTAAGCACAGAACTGAAGAAGTTGTATATTTATGTGCTTTGTGACGTAAGTCATTCGTCATTAAAACTTATATTTATTTACAAATACTATATAATGAACGTATCGAGTGGAGGTCCACAGTCTCTGCCTACCCCTGAATGGGTGATAGGCGACATTTTTATGTATATATTTGTTCTATGTATTACAGATAAATTGTATCTCACTACCGTGCACGGGTTCCTAAAGAAGTTTAAACAAAAGTACCAGGACTTCATAATAAGAAAAGTGGTTACAGACCGATATTACAGAAAATAAACAAAAACAGCACGTTAGAACTAGATTTCCATAGACTTTTAAATAATGGTTGCAGTGGTTGTATTTCATTATTTTAATTTACTAGCAGAAAATGAGTTTTTTTTTAAATACTGTTTTATTTTACTTTCAATGTAGTTTTTTCGCAAATGTATTAAAAAACGTCGTTTGATACACGTGCGGATTTGTCATTTTCACTTGTCTCGAGTCTTGACCCTCGCCTCTGGCTCGGGCCAAGAAGCCTCGAGACTCGTGAATAATGACTAACTTTCCGCACTTGTATCAAAAATAACTATATTGCACCAAACAAATGAAATAGTGAGCTAAGGTGAACTTATCTATGAAAGACATCTATCTCTCTACCAGCCAATCCAAAGCAGTGAGAACAAATGTCATAAACAGGCATTTAAATATGTATATTTAAATGTAAAATTTCATAGTGATCTCCATCTCACCATGTGACGATGAGGTCAACAATGGAGTATGCACACCTAAATAATGCCTACACACTCTTGCCTTCAAAAGGTACAAAGAATAAGTCTGCAAGTAGTGAATTCTACTTCATCGTCGTTCACCTTTTATACCTACAAGTACGCGTAACGCTTGCGCACAAATCCATGTAATAACCACAACTTAGGGCTTAATCTCAGTTTACGACTAATTCTTACAAGGGGAAGGCAGAATCAGATCAAGCAATCCCGTCGCACACAGTTTGTCATATATTATGTAGCAAGCCGACAAGCAAGCTATTTTACGGCGATGTTGAAGGCTCGCGTCTATTAAATCCGAATCACCTATAACCCTCTTGGCAACTGTCCCGGTGTGACAGGCTGTTACGCCTCACTTTGGAGAAAATGTCAAGCTACCTGGCTGCATTTTTGGCCACGGGTTTAATTAATCTGCTGAAGTTCAAATTGGGTGAGAGATCCATTCTAAGCAGCTGGAGAAGGTCGGCTATGGGTATGCATATTTGTAAAGAGAAGTCGAAGTCAGGTCAAAAGAACTGTTTTGTAGAAAATTCATAAGCATTCTAAAGGATCTAGGATTATCCGTAGCTCTCTTCCTGCTGCATATCAACGTTATGCTAATTCCGGGTACCTTCAAGCATATATATAACCACGTAGGCATCTCGTTCGCTCCTTCCTCGAACCTTCAATTAGAATGTGTTATCCAAATCTTGTGAACCTTCATGTAGATTTCATCACAATGTCTTTCTTCGCCGCTATGAAAAGGCATTATAGTACGTAACTTAGAAATTCAAGTACTCATATAGGGATTTGAACCGTCGACTTCTTTAACGAAAAGCAACTGTTCTTCCACTTTGATGACTACAAAGTTATTTACTTTTTCAATTTCAAAAACGTAACACGATTTGAATCGCTCTATAAATCAAGTAGCTGCTCGATTGTTGCTTTCGCCAGACGTCAACGTAGTTTACGGTTTGACATTTAACTGATATTCCGGGAGATACGAACTGTGTATTGTTTACAATATTCAATGGAATATTCATCTACACGTACACGTAACTTCTGTAACGGACCGAACTGAATTATCTCGCCCAGAGTGTTTGGGATCCTGGTAACGATATTTTGTCTGATGAACGGGTGAATAAAGATAAACTGGCTGTTCTTGGCAGGTTTTTTTCAAGTGACGGGACGAACAAGTGCGCCTGGTGGTAAGCGACACGC
This sequence comes from Hyposmocoma kahamanoa, assembly GCF_003589595.1. NCBI lineage: Eukaryota > Metazoa > Arthropoda > Insecta > Lepidoptera > Cosmopterigidae > Hyposmocoma > Hyposmocoma kahamanoa. The sequence continues at coordinate 31,049 of NW_020653535.1, read as the reverse complement.
CTGTCCAAGTTGAAGTGTCATTCAGATCTTTAAATCGCAAAGATCTCATGGGCACTGCCACCGCGACCGTCACCCTGAGACATAAGTTGACAAGTCCCATGTGCCTGTAATTTCATCAGCCCCCTTAACCTTATAAACCTTAACGCAGTAAAGCTCACATTACTGCTTGGCGGCAGAAATAGGTAAGGTGGCAGTACTTCTCTGGACGAACTCTTTAACAAGGAGCTTTACTGCTCCTAAACATTTACTGAGCAATGTATTCGCTTCTATAATAAGACTAATAAATAAATTGTTACAATAATTTATCACAATACATAATATTTTAAAGATTTATATCACTGCATCAGAAAGACGATAAATTGAAAATAGCGTATTACTAGTGATTATCAACAAAAAAATGTTTGAGGGTAGTTTAACAGAGTAAAATTGACGTTGTTGCCGCCCGAGCTAGCAAAATACCCACAAAAAATATTATAACCGGCGCCGGTATGGTTTTTTTTTAATAGTCCGCATTATGGAAACCCTGTATCACGGACGCCATGGACACACACACATATACGACACCACAAATTACACCCAAAGTCACTAGAGAAATAAATATAGGCCCTTAGAATAATAACGCATAGAAACGTAGCCCGCACACGCTAAGTGAGGCAAATTGAAGCGCTCCCAAAGGGCCTACACGAACGGGCGGGCCGTCAGTGCTCAAGGTCAACTTGCACCGCGAACAGCTCCAGAATTTTAGCTGAAAATGACGAAATGTGCGGTAAATGAGTGTAAAAATACGTCATACAAACATAAAATAGATACAAACATCACATTCCACAAGGAAGTAACGCGTTTCAACTTGTATTTTTATATAAATATTCACTAAAACCGAAAATTAACCTACTACTGAAACTAGTCTACATGAATTTGATTTTTGCCTCACTTGTGACAGTTCGTTTGATATGAAACTATCATTCTATGCGTTATTATTCTAAGTATAGGCCATCCAAATATTTCTCCCGGCACGGGAATCGGAGGCAGTTAAGCTTACATTACTTATATGACAACTACACTGTGTATTGATATTTTTGAAAACGATACAATTATGTCTAAAATCTAACAAATTCCGTAGTTATAAAAGTGGTTACATAATTATGACAAAATCACAACCCTAATTGTATAAAGTTTAATAAAAATTCATTGTATAAATATTTATGAACATGATAATTGCATACATGTATAAAAACACCAGGAGTATACTTTTCCCTGATGATAGTTTGTTTATTTTTCTCTGAAATAAATGTACTGTGTCATGATTACATACTTTTGAACACAACACAAGGTATTTATTTTTGAAATATCTAATATTCACATACATTCGAAAATGTGTAAATTATATATTTAATAAATAATATATAATAAATAATAATACATTGCACGAGACTGTACCAGAACAGCGGAATAAACCCCGGGGCAGTACCAATTACATTTAATACAGCTCCTGGATACTTGATTCACAAAAATCCGTGGTAGTGACACGTTTAGCTCTGACAGGTTGTCTATCATATTTGAAATAAATATTGCAAATGATAAATGTATAAAAATGTTTATTCACAAATAGAGTTTCTTATGTGTTCTCCTCAGGAGAATCCGCCTTACGAGTGAGTAACATTGTGACAATTTCAAATGTAATTTGCTTAGAAATAAAATAAAAATAGTTTCAGTTTTATAGCATTAAGAGCTTATGATACACGCTGCGGTTTTATTTTTACCCGACTGCGGGAGGGTTATGTTTTTCAAGTGTGTACGTATGTCCATTTCTTTTTCACGCTGTACAGCCTAAACGGCTTGATGGATTTTGACATGAGGTGTCGTTAGGTTCGTCTTGATTGTGGGAGTGTCATAGGCTATAAAAATTAATGAAAATAGTGAGGGGGGATATTTTTTTTATCTTTCTTTGTTTACTTTTGCAGTCGGGTTTTTGTCTTTTTTAAAATAATTTCTAGACTTCTTAAAAGAAAATTTCATTACTATCACTTCAGAAATGAAAAACGTCCACACTTATTTTATTTATGTTATAACACATTTTTGTTAGTATATTAGTTGGTTTTTATAGATATATAAATAATTTACGTATTTTCTTATTACACAATTTGAAAATAAAAAAAACAACTGAATGATTTTTTTTTTAAATCTATTTATAAGCGAGAATACAATCACATTATATTGATTCCATTCAATATTTTATTTTTAATTTTCAAACTGTGTTTTCTCAATTACACAATTTTGAGTTACGATAGTATTTGATTTCGTATGCAATATAATTAACATTACTTCCATACACGTCATGTCTCATCATGGTGGTCTTTATTTGGTCCAATCTTGGGGTGTAGGCCTCTTCCATTTCCATCCACTCTTGGCGATCTTGTGCCCAACTCATGCAGTCCCGTGTCGTCGGATGTCGTCCATCCAGCTTTGCGGAGGTCTCCATTCCAGTACTCGCTTTGTCCTGCGCCTCTCGTCCATTCTCGCAATGTGCCCCATCCATGCACACTTTTACTTCGCCACAACCATGACATCTTTAGCTTTGGTTCTATTGGATCCAAGCGTTACATTTTCGGTCTTGCACAGTAAATCCGAGCGACTCGAAACTTCTCAGCAGACTTTTGTGTAAGATGATTATCACTAATTGCAGGTTTCTTACCACGGTATGACTTCTTTTTATTTTTCCGATAGTTCCGGATATTTTTGTGTAAGAGCCATGGTTTCCGTACCGTAGACAAGCACTGGCATAACACACTGCTCAAAGGCTTTTGAGATGAAGGGGTTTTTTGCCACGTAGTGTGTTTGTTGGCACCCAATGCAAACCACGCCTACTCGATTCGCCGTACCACTTCCGCTGTCTGGTTCTCAAAGGCCAGTGTAACATCATGTCTATTCAATTTTAATATGTAAATTATTATTTTTTAGTCAACTCATTGCCATTACCATTGTCCGTGACCTCACTTAAGGTCCTAACTAAAACAGTGCTGGGAACGCATTGCGTTTTCCAGCAAAAACTGAGATAGTGACCTTTTGTTACCGCGACTGGCACTACACAAGGTATCTTTGTACTGAGTGTTCTTGTTTATGTATTTACATCTGTGTTTTAAATTATTATTGTTTTCTGTCTTACGTTCGAGTGTTTTGAAACATCATCATTGGTCTATCGCAGCCTGCTGCTGGACATAGGCCTTTCCCAAAGTGCATCATTTCGCCCGGCTCTCGCTTGTGGCATCCATGTTCGCAAACCGTTACTCCATCTACCAGAAGGCGTCTTACACTATGTGTTTGAGTGTTTTGATTGTTTTATTAATTTCTTTCTTCTGTTTCATCGTTTGTGGTAATGAAATAAATGTATTTTCTTTCATCCTGTCTTTCTTACTGGACAGAGGGCTTCCCCATAACGACTTTTTCCATAACCTTCACAAGGCTAGTCCATACACTTTGTCCTGGTCTGCTCACGCTGAGTTTTGGGAACGCGGTCGGCACTCGATTTTTTTGCACCAACGGTTTATACTGTTCTACGAACAATCAAAGAAAATTTTATTTTTAAAAATGTTAGACAGGAATATGTTCCAAATTTGTTCATGAGCAAGATCCATGTCACATAATGTATAGAAAAACAATTCTAAAGAAGTATTCCCGGAACGTATATCCACGTCTATGTAACATACTACAATGAATTCAACAAATAATTACTCGTCTAGTTGGTTTATTTAAAATGTTTAAATAAAATAGGATCTTTATAGTCCTTTGTTGTATTGTTGCAAGTGTAAGCACTATAGCAACAGTAGCGCTCCGTGTGAAAGAGTTCATTATGGGAAATACTGCCACCTTCCCTATTTCTGCCGCCAAGTAGCGAGTCAGACTACAACGTTCCCGTTTTGAAGAGTAAGGTTGCTGGTGAAATTACAGGTACATGTGACTTATTTAACTTATGTCTCAAGGTGACAGGCGCAGTGCCAGTATCTCTTACAACTTTGCGGTTTAAGCGCTGAGTAGTACTGCAACAACTACGGACAGGCGTGTCATTTAACACAACGAACAACAACGGGTTGTTCGTCTTGTTAACTCCCTGTCTTTAGATGAAAAACAAAAGAAGCACATTAATGACTAAAACAAAGTTACCATAGAAAATTGTGAAAATTTAACAAGACAAAATAACAACTTAATCGAATTTCGAGATAAACGCGAAGATAAACGTCGGCCTCTTATATAAAAGATCTTGTCGTGATAATTTCTTCTCATTATACAAAATTCTCAAATATTTTGGTACGAAAGATGTATAACACAAAAAAGTTTTCATAACATAAACAGACTTATCATCTTAATTTGGGTTTTCTTCTCATCAGTCTCAGACGCATTAATCACAGTAAGGTTTCTAGTAAAATTATCATAATCTTTAAACACTTGTAGGGTAAGGCATAATCTGCTAAGAAACGATTATCAAGTCTTCTTGGTTTAAAATAGCAAAGTAAATTAACAGTTTGAGAATCAAGATTAAATAGTAATTTGATTTAAAGAAAACTTTATAATGCGACAAAAGTACCATAAAATTTGTGGTCTTAAGACAATTGCTGTATAGGAAAGTAAATTTTACTGTACCAAACTGCACAAGTAAAGCATATTTTAATAGAAAAAAAACAGGAACATTGCGAGTTAGTTAACAGTTTACTCGATCGATTTAAAATGAACGTGGCGCCATCTATCGGCATTTACTTTTTGCGAATATTAAAATATCACGTTTGTAGAATTAGATAGCGAGTTTTAGTAGAACTAGAGTTCCTTACGAAAGAGTTCGTCCAGGGAATTTCTTTGCGATTTAAAGCTCTGAATGGCACTGCAACTGCTGACAGGCGTGTCGCTTAGGCACGGGACTTGTTCATCCTGTCACTGGGTATCATAAAAAACTTCATGTTTTTTCTAAAAGTTGTAAACCACCTTCGTCAATATTGTTTAATCACGAGATCAATCAGATCGAGATCAAGTACATTTATGAAAATGTAATTTATGTTAAAAGAAATAGTAATTTATTTATGAAAAATAGTGACAGACATAACATTAATACGAGGAATAGAAATAAACTAGCTTTTCTTGATAGTCGTCTTCACAAAGTCAAAAAATCATCTAAGGGGCCTTGTATACGCTTCTATAACAAGATTCAGGTTGATATACAAAATTTGCCTTTCACGAGGTTTAAAGCTATAGTGAAACAAAAACTTTATACTAAAGGTTATTATACAACTTCTACGTACTTGGATGACAAAAATCCGTTTAGCTCATGGAGGTAGTCTCGATCTCTGATGTTTCAAATAAAAAAATATTGTAAATGTTATTTACAAAGAGCAACCCCTAGAGTTTCTTGCTCATTCTTCTCAGGGGAATCTGCCTTACGAATGAGCGGTAGAGTTTAACTATTGTGACGATTTCAAGTGTAATAATGCTTACCTATGAAATAAAGATTATTTTGAATTATGAATTTTTTTGAATTTTGAGATATTTTTTTTTCGCCGTTTTAGCGAGCGATATTATCACGATTCGAACCGTCAACTTGTCAATAGAAAACAATATTTCTCTTACTGTGCAACACCGCTTATAATCCAAAACACACGCTACAAAACTACAAAAACTTACACCCGTCCGATTCCAAGCAAATCTAATAACAACGCAGCAATTTATTACCAAAATCGTAATAGAAATATAACAAATAAATAAGAACTCGTTTAACATACAGTATGTTTGTTTTTGTCCTTCATCGGAGCCAATGTCTTACGTTGAGTGTTGTGTATAATTGTAGCAGCTGTTTAAATAATGCCTGGGACATTCGTTTTTGAAGATAAAGCACGTTCGTTTTTAAAACAATTGTTTCCGTCGTATATATTATTATGAAGGTATTCTCATAGGGTATTACCATACATATGTCTACATGACATGTCACGATACTTGTCTTAATTTTAACACCAAAACTTATTTTTTTAGCTATCATCATCACTTCTTCTACGTTCCACTTCTGGACACGGTCTCGTTTGTGAACTTTCCCCGACATGCATATTCATAACGGTGTTTATAATTTATTTATTTGTGAAAACACAGGTCACATTTTTTTTATAAGTAACATCAAGTGACGGGACGAACAAGTCGTGCTACACGCCTGTCCATAACAGTTACAGCGCCACTCAGAGCTTTAAATTGCAAAGATCTGAGGAGCATTACCACTGCGCCCGTCACCCTGGGACATAAGTTACAAATCCCATGTGCCTGTAATTTCACCATAAGGGTGCTATCCTTCAAAACCAGTAATGCTGACATTGCTGAGTTCGTCCAGATACATTCTGCCGCCTTACTTATTTCTACCGCTAAGCAGTAATGTCAGCATTACTATGTTCCAATTTTGAAGGGTAATAAGGGTGCCGGTGAAATTACAAGCACACGGGACTTGTCAACTTATGTCTCAAGTTGACAGGTGCAGTGGTAATTACCTTAACTTTGCATATATTGTGTATTAAAACCATGATTAACCCACCATTGACATACAATTATATGGACGTCAGGTCCGCGCTAAAAAGTGTCCGCACTTGTAAGGCGCTAAAATCGTATACAGAGCGCGACAGTCTTCATTTGTTCTACTGACAGCGCGATACTGCGATGACATTACAATTTAAATTTCGAATAGGTTGACTTGGGACATTTTTTTCGTGGTTTTTGTATTAGACCCGTCGTCCATTTATTTGTAAGTCAATGTTAACCCACTAACAATTTAATTTTCTTTTATATCTGTATTTTACTTGTTTTTCTTAATTTTTCTTTTATATATTGTACACTACAATATATAATTTGAATTAAATCACTAATATTTTTAATTTATTTTTTAAACATTATACTTATATTATCTTCCTATTTATTCGGTTTCTATTCTAATTATTATTATATGTTTAAATATAACTAAATGGAAAAATGACGTCAGCGAGCTGATTATCGTATCCGCGATTACCTCTAGGTTATAGCTGAAAATCAGCGGTTTGCTCTTGAGTAAACACCGACGCTGAGCTATGACCTTTTTGCACTGCTGCAGCACACGTACATACTCGTAACTGGGTGTCGAGTAGTGCTGCGACTCTGCTGTTTTTGTTTATTTTTTGTTTTGTTTGTGTTTTTTTATTAATTTTTGCTGTTATGTACGTGTGAATGTAGTAACAAATAAACGTTTTATCTATCTATCTATCTATTTTACGATCAGGCGCATGGCTTGTTCGTCCTGTCACTTTAGAATACTAACAGCCTCCCAGGACTATATTACTAACATCATAAATAGCAGCTTTTGTTCCATGACTTATTACATGGCATATTTCATTCTTAAATAATTCGTTTTACTCTTTAATTTTAACCTCTTTTCAGTACTTTATGTGATCGGTTAAGTACATCCAATCGTGTAACAAATTAGCACATTCTTCAGACAATACTTAGGTGCGTATGTTTTTTTTGTGTAAAGCCGATTTTTAATTAATAGTGAATACTTAATCCATTTGATCTAAGATAATCTCAGTACAGAGTGCTAAAAAAACCGACCTCAAAAGTACGTGGAATCACATATAATTACCAAGTTTTATTGAAATGGGTTACCGGAAAGTGCGCAAACCCGGATTCTCCCCAAGGATAGTTCGCCACTATACGGGATTTGACACAGGAGATAATAGAAATCGGTTCTCACTACTCACAGTATATTGAGAGAGAAAAACGGCTTCAATTAAAGAATAGCAAAATCAACCATTAAAATTATTGCTTTGTATACTAAAATTTAGGCGCTATTTAAAAAAATGAATTTTCATGCGTAGAGGTAGATGATTTGCTTCAAAATTAAATGGGACCACTATGGAGGTACCCTCTTTCCAACAAAAAAAGAATCATGAAAATCGGTTCACAAATACCGGAGTTATCGCGTAACATACATACAAATAAAGAAACATGCAGTTGAATTGAGAACCTCCTCCTTGTTTTGAAGTCGGTTAAAAACAGTTTTCCTGATACTCGGCCAATAATTCGACTTAAGGTTTTACTGTCCAGTTTTGATGTGCAAACTCCCCAAACTTAATTTCAAAATGTCTGGCCAAGCACCCGAAAAAGCCCACAGAAACGCTATACGCCAATTTCATTAAGCTTAATTGTTAAAACAGACAATTTTACGATATAATTGGAGTACAAATACAGGTGGAATAACAATTTCACGTTTTGTTAAAATTGAAAATTGTTGTTTGGACTCCGGATGATGAATATCATACAAAATATCGTATTTACACTGGCGCAAATTCTGTATTTTATTAACATACAATCATCAACTGTGTTTAATGGACGTTTGTTGTTGTGAATTGGATTTGGCACTGGCAATCTTCCATTCAGATTCATCATATCAACTTGTTAGGAAAGGTAATCAATCGTTTGGTCTAAGTGTGGAATAAAATATTATATTTGATATTTCTTTTTCCACGAATCAGTTCAAAGATAAACTGAAATAATTTATTTATTTGCGTATCGTATTATTTTGTGGCGGCTAATAATGACGCGGTCGCCGTGGAGTTCTGGGCCACAACAGTGTGCCATCGATATGATAAAAAGAAGTGTGAACACAATATGTGAATGAATAAATATCGCAAGATATCCATCGTCGCCACATATTTAGTTGTCGTCAGACGACTGTCATTCAAGCCCTTCCCTTTATCACGACAGTCTGCTGTCGTAAGGTCAAATAAGTCATAAACGACAGTTAATCGTATTGTACTATATATGTAAACAACTTCATTTAAATATACAAGGCACGACACTTAAAACTGCACGACTATCTGTCGTCACGACTGGGAACGGGAACGCGCCCTTACAATCATCTTCGAAGAAATTTTACTCCCCAACTTATTATAGCGAGACGGGTGGTAGGTAGCCTTGTCAACCGTTCTTATACACGTGAAGACATTATCTATGACTTTAACAGCAGTACAGCTCCTTGAGAAAGAGTTACCTATTTCTGCCACCAAGCGGTAATGTCAGCATTACTGTGTTCTGGTTTTGAAGAGGACTTGTCACATAAGTTGACAAGTCCAATGTGCCTGTAATTTTACCAGCACCCTTACCCTTCAAAACCGGAACGCAGTAATTCTCATACATAGGGTGCACTGTAAGTTTCCGGAACTGGCCACTTACGTAAACAATATTTAAAAAGTAATTACATAGTTTGAAAACGGAACTCTTAGGCTGTAGAATACAGTTTGTCTCAGGATGACGGGCGTGTGGTAGTACCCATCTTTGCAATTTAAAGCTCTGAGTGGCACTCTAACTGTTACGGATAGAAAAGAAAAGAAAACATCATAATTAAACCTGCAAGTTGAACAAGGTTCACAACCTTTGGAAAATGTATGACCGGCCTAAACCATCTTAGAAGAGGCCAACAATTCAACTAATAATGATGGTGATTATAAGGATTTATAAAGACTATTTTATAAAGATGCGGACAAAGCATGCACCTGGCATCTGCGGTATCACATTATAAATATATTATCGTTAAGAATACATAACGAGTTAAACACATAACGTGTCAACAAGACTCGACGTGAAATCTGTACACGGTCACAGCGTCAACGTTATTGAGTAGTGTGGCTAACCAAACACTATCAGTCTCGCTTGCACACATTAGTCTGACTGTGGGAAAAAGAGACAGACATTTGTTTGTTTTCGTTTACATTCCGCAATATAGTTATGCACCCGGATCGGTCCCGCACCCTACAAGTAAGGATATGAAGTAGGCATAACACCTCAGGTACATCCCAATGTACTTGCAAGCACCTTACGCTGCATTCTAGAGCGCAAACATCCTGTGGTTCATAGCCCCGATGCAGATAAGCTCCAGATTGAAATGCATTGGGAGACTCATTAAATAACGGGCATCCAACTCTGCCAGTTGTCTAGTTAAGTTAAATGTCGTTTCATTTTTAGTTTTTAAAAAACCTCCTGTCGCTCCCGGAAACAAGACTATATACATGGTGTTATTTACGAATTTTATAACTTCGAACGGGCTATGGTGTAGTACACCATGGGGTCAGTTAAAATGAGGATGATAGATGTGAAAAGCTTAGGTCTAAGTAATCCCTTGTCAAATTAAAACAGCCTTTTTTATAATACCAAGTGACGGCACAAACAAGTCTTGCACCTGGTGGTAAGCGACCTATCCATAACAGTTGCGGTGCCATTCAGAGCTTCGCAAAGATGTTATGGGCATTGCTACTGCGTCCGTCACCCTGAGACATAAGATGACAAGTCCCATGTGCCAGTAATTACACCAGCACCTTTACCCTTCTAAACGGGAATGCAGTAATTCCCATACATAGGGCGCACTATAAGTTTCCGGAACTGGCCACTTACATAAACAATATTTAAAAATTATTAGAACTTTTGAAAACGGAACACTTTGGCTGTAGAATACAGTTTGTTTCATCTGACTGTCACTTGTTTTTATATTATGACGTCATTTTAGAAATTGGTTGTCGACATCACCGTGGATTTAACTCGTGAAAATTTTCGTAGTATGATTTTCTATGACTTTAAGTGTAATTTAACAGCTCAGCGGAGCTTTGCTCGGCTTCAAACTGCTTTTGGCGATGAAGTACCATGCAAGACGACTACTTATACCTGGTCTGCAGCATTCAAACGCGGTCGTGTGAATCTCAGTGACGAATTTCGTGATGGTCGCACGTCCACTGCTGTGAACAACAAAAACATCGATGCTGTGCGCTGTATAATCAAAACAGACAGGCATGTAACCTAAAAACCTAACACCATGAGATTCGGGCGTCTTTAGGCATAGGCATGAGGCAAATACAATCAATACTACACAAACATTTGGGCGTGAAAAAGCTGTGCTCTCGGTGGATCCCACCACAATTTGACTGAGGCTCAAAAAACGGATCGCGTCACTTGGTACAATGCCATGCTTACCAGATTCAACGAAGGGGCGTCAAATTTGGTTTGGGACATAGTAACAGGTGACCAAACATGGATTTATAGTTACGATCCCAAAACAAAGCAGCAATCGAGCGTATGGGTCTTTCGAGATGAGCCGAAACCACCAAAAAAGCGCGCATGCAAAGTGTCTCTAAGCGAATGATTGCTTCTTTTTTTAATAAAACTGAGCACGTGGCTACTGTTGCTTTGGAGAATCGTTGTACTGTAAATAGTGAGTGGTACACCATTTGTTTGCTGGGAGTTATTGATAAACTCCGTAAAAATAACCGTAAACGCAGTATCATCTTGCACCACGATAATGCCTGTTCTTACACGGCCAGACAGACAAATCAATTTTGAAGGTGAACAACGTTAACCTTATGAGCCATCCCGCGTACAGTCCCGACCTGGCACCTTGTGACTTTTATTTATTTCCAAAAATTAAGAACCGGTTACGCGGTCAACGATTTTGATCACCTGAGGAGGCTGTCGAAGAGTATGAAAAAAATGTTTCAGAGATTGTCGCGGAGGAGTGGCATAAATGTTTCCAAAATTGGTTTATTCGTACGAAAAAGTACATTAACGCTAAGGGAGAATATTTTGAGAAACAATAAATTCACTTCTGAACATTTATAGTATTTTTTTCTTATTCATTCCGGAAACTTACAGTGTGCCTCACGTAATAATGCTTGGCGGCAGAAATAAGTAAGGTGGCAGTACCTCTCTGGACGAGCTCTTTCACAAGGAGTTCTACTGCTACTAACTAACCAGCCTGCTTTTTATAATCATTAATACGCATCACATGAGTGTTTAAAAAGTCCTCTCGTACACTTGTGGAGCTTTAAAGCTCAGTGATATATAGATTGAAACCAAATAGAAGCATCGTAAACGAACATTAAAGTGTCAATTTTCTGAAATCTTACTAAACACCAATTAATTAAAAAAAAATCAAAAACTAAGTCTTCATTGGGAATAGCGATATAAATGATATCGAGTTTCTTTGAATAGCAGCCGTCTTCGATAAAGTTCTTTACAGACTCGGACATTACCTATTGTTTAGTATCACTGAACTAAATAAAAATGCTCAGTGACCGCATGTTGAATACAAGATACAATTGTAATTTATATGAATTTAAGTGACGACTTCAGTAACACAAGGCTTTAGATAAAATGGTTTCAAGTTGGATTTCCGGTAGCTTCCCTAACTTTGTTCTGATCTGGTTTTTCTGGGTAATTCCCTCAACGTTTATTTCATTGCTCTGGTAATTAAAGTACGAGGAATTCCCAAGTTTGAGAATTCCATATAATTTGTGTGGTTTTCGGCACATTAGCAAAATTGTTATTAACGCATAGCTGTGAAAAGATCAAAGTTTTGTTAAACCTGTGTTAATTTGATATCATATAACTATATACTAGCTACTAGCCGGTAATGGTAAGCACAATTTTTATGCCATGTATGGAGTCTTTAACTCTTAAGAAATAATATTTTTCTATATTTTTTTTTATAAATTATGGACAGACGCTTGACCGCAATCTCACTTGATGATAACCGATGATGTAACACCGACGACGATGGTACACGTTTGCCTAAAAAATGCCAATTCACTCTAGGCTTGAATAGCTCCAAATTGTATTTTTAGATAAACACATATGCCGATGGAGTATACCATTCCTTTGCTGTACGCATCAGAAAGGAGGAAGCAAAGCGCTTAGTGTGAATCGGTGGTATATCAACGACATAAGTATGGAGTATTCTGGACCTTCTAGTTGACCGAAGGAGGAATGATGAGGGTGGAACTATATTAAAAAGTTCCTACGCACACTCCTCGAAATGTATCCGGTATAAACATTAACATTAGGAGTTGAAAGCTCATATTCCAAATACAAGTATGTTGGACGACCTTGAAGTTATAATTAATTATGTAATCTGTTTCCGTTTACGTACGGAATATTTTTTTTTGGTTCCAAGCGTGACAAGTCATGCAAAAGTAAGTAAGCAACACGCCAGTCCATAACAGTTGCAGTGCCACTTTAAGATTTGAATCAACAAAGATCTGAAGGGCACTGCCCCTGCGGACGTCACCTTGAGAAATAAGTTAACGAGACCAATGTGCTTTTTTTTATAAATAATTAGTACGATTTGACCTCCATCTCACCTGATGGAAAGTGACGATGAGGTCGACAACAAGTCTGCACGCAGGGAATTTCACTCCATAGCCGTTCGCCATATAAATGTGGAAGCGGAACGCATCGTGCGAATCTTTGGAATATCCACAACATAGGAGTAGAATCCTAGCCTTCGCCTAGTCCCCCGACGACGTAAAGGGGAAAGCGGAATCAAATTATGCTATTCCATCGCACACTCTCCGTGATATGTATTTATTTATAAAGCCATTAATTTCACCAGCACCTTTACCTTCAAAACCGATATATTTTACTGCTTGGCAGTAGAAATAGGTATATATCTCTGCTTCTACTATAAATAAATATTGTTGTTATCCACTTTCTCGCCTCTCCTACAAAGTTTTAGTTTTAAAATGGAATAGGCAGATTTCCCAGCAACGGCTTGATCGGGCGGGTTCAAGAATTCAGTTTCAAGTTTCCAATTTGGTTATTATAATCATTAAATTGTGTATATCACTTTTAAGTATAGATAGATAATTACGTACCTATAGTACCGGCACGCTATGGCCATTTTGACTTTTGTCCGCTCATCACATTTTCTTATTAATTCATAACGACGTTGAAGGAGCTAATTGATGTACGTTGTTGTCAATAGTGACGTGCTATGAAATTTATGGATGTGTAATTTTACGACACAACACGGCATTAGTTTTTCGAAATTTATTACGATCGTCTCTTATGGGATCCTCTGTCCAGCACAACTTCTACCTCCGCCAAACTCGCGTCAATCAATGCGAAACAAAGCAGTTTCGAATTGACGATATAACCAGTAAACATGTTTATTTTCGTTTTATTAAAACTTTTTAATCAGCTACCCCTTGCAATACTAGTCACAAACCTAAAAACTTGTAGATGCAACTCGCATATGATTATAATTTTTTCGATTGTACATTGAGAATTGACCTCACTATTGTAATCTGTCAAAACGGCCATCATATGAAATAATAATTACTATAACAACAATTAACACAACCTGAAAGTTATTGATTCAATAATAGTGCATTATTATTCTAAGGCCAAATTTGTCTTGAGATGCTACTGCATCAGACCAGGGCCTCGAGTCTGCTATTTTTGAACCATCTCACTTATATGTCGATAGAGTGCTTATGGCAGGATATTGTACGTTTGGTATTCTGCTAAAAGTTAGAGTAGTAGCTTATCGGTGGCTAGCCAACGAGCTACTGTTCAACTGCCATTGCATTTTATTGCTATTCTGCTCTTCAATAATAATAAATCTATATTTCGGACCATTAAAAACATGTTAGTACGAGAATTTAAAAACAAGGTTAGTACCTTAGAATAATAACGCATAGAAACCTAGCCCGCACACGCTAAGTGAGGCAAGTTAGAGGGTTCCAAACGAGTCCCAGGAGCGCGCGGGCTGTTAGTGCTCAAGGTCATATTGCACCGCGAACAGCTCCAAATTTTTTTGCTAAAAATGACGAAATGTGCGGTAAATGGGTGTAAAAATACAACAGACAAACAAAATAGACACTAACATCGCATTCCACAAGTAAGTAATGCGTTTCAACTCATATTTTTATGTAAATATTCACTAAAACAGAAAAATAATTTCGCGGCAACAAGATACGAAAGTGTTGCAAAGTAACGAATTTTTTTTCTCCCCATTTTGCTATTCTGTATCAAAATAATTATATTACGTAAATTTTAGTGGTGCCTGTAATTTCGATTTATTTGCGCATTTTGAATTAATATTTACTCGAATAAACATTAAATGTTTTCGTTAACTCCTGTAAGTGATTGGGACACTTAATTATTTTATAATACTTTTAACGGCTCTGCGTTCATGCTTTATTGAATAATTATTTATATTAATTTTATTTGAATTGGAGCACATATTGCAACAAATTTACAGTATATATTTGTTTCTACTATAGTGTTGGCACCACCAGTACAACTTTGATAGCTTATTATATGTCTTTCTTTTCGTAACTCAAGCGAAATATTTTATATTAAAATATTTTATTTTCTTAAAAGGGGAGCATTCTTAAGCGATTTTTTAATCTATTTTAACAGTTATTTTCTTTAATGTTTGCTTATGGCATTTTCGGTTTTAGGTTTCGAATATGGCACTTATTTCTAAATCCAAGATGGCGGGCGCGATTTTTCGAATAATGGCAAGTTGGGTATCGTTTTTGAGATGTTTGGGAATGTTCAATACAAATATGGGACTCATTTCTAAATCCAAGATGGCAAACACGACAGTTCAAACAAAAGCAATATTCGTAATGAGCACCCCCAAATACCTCGAAAACGATACCCAACTTGCCATTATTTGAAAAATCGTGCCCGCCATCTTGGATTTACAAATAGTGCCATATTCACATTGAGCATCCCCAAACACCTCGAAAATGATACCCACATAGCATTTTTTTGAAAAAATCGTGTCCGCCATCTTGGATTTAGAAATGAATGCCATATTCGTCATGAGCACCCCCAAGTACCTCGAAAATGATACCCATATTGCATTTATTTAAAAACTCGTGTCCGCCATCTTGGATTTAGAAATGAGTGCCATATTCGTAATGAGCATCCCCAAATACCTCGAAAAGGATACCCATATAGCATATTTTGAAAAATCGTGTCCGCCATCTTGGATTTACAAATAAGTGCTATATTCGTTTTTCATCGACAAAACCGAGCATATCTGTAGGCACCTGATCGACATTGTCGGGCAAATCTGTAGGCACCTTTAACTTAATGATGAGTTAAGCAAGATACAATTTCCCCACTTTTGAGGGAAATGTTATTCCATGGCATCATTATTTGTATATTTGTGTGCGTGCCGACGAGCGTAGTTACAAGTTGCTTACGCCTACATGACTTTGGTTTTTGCCTCACTTGTGACAGTTCGTTTGATATGAAACTATCCTTCTATGCGTTATTATTCTAAGGTTAGTACGTGTCGTGCAATATAAGTTTCTCGAATGAGAAAAAAATACTATAAATGGTCAGAAATGAATTTATTGTTTCCCAAAATATTCTCCGTTAACGTTAATGCACTTTTTCATACGAATGAACCAATTTTGAAAACATTTATGCCACTCCTCCGTGACAATCTCTGAAACATAATTTTCATACTCTTCGACAGCCTCTTCAGGTGATGAAAATCGTTGACTGCGTAACTGGTTCTTAATTTTTGGAAATAAATAAAAGTCACAAGGTGCCAGGTCGTGACTGTACGCGGGATGGCTCATAAGGTCAACGTTGTTCACCTTCAAAAATTCATTTGTCTGTCTGGCCGCATGAGAACTGGCATTATCGTGGTGCAAGATGATACGGCGTTTACGGTTATTTTTACAGAGTTTGTCAATAACTTCCGGCAAACAAATGGTCGTGTAACAATCACTATTCACGGTACAACGATTCTCCAAAGCAACAGTAGCCACGTGTCCAGTTTTATTAAAAAAAGAAGCAATCATCCGCATAGAGGCACTTTGCATGCACGCCACTTTGGTTGGCTTCGGCTCATCTCGAAAGACCCATACGCTCGATTAATGCTTTGTTTTTGGATCGTAACTATAAATTCATGTTTCGTCACCTGTTACTATATCCCACACCAAATTTGATGCCCCTCTGTTGAATCTGGTAAGCATGGTATTGCACCAAGTGACGCGATTCGTTTTTTGAGCGTCAGTCAAATTTTGCACACCAAAATGTTTGTGTAGTATTAATTGTATTTGACTCGTGCCTATGCCTAAAAATGCCCGAATCTCATGGTATGTGACATGCCTGTCTGTTTTGATCATACGGCGCACGGCATCGATGTTTTTGTTGTTCACAGCAGTGGACGGGCGACTATCACGAATTCGTCACTGAGATTCAAACGACCGCGTTTGAATTCTGCAAACCAGCTATAAATAGTCGTCTAGCATGGTGCTTTATCGCCAAAAGCAGTTTGAAGCCGAGAGAAGCTCTGCTGAGCTATTAAATTACACTTAGTCAACAAAACATCATAGTTTTAACATTACAATAAGCTTATTTTAAGCGCGTTATGGTACGAAAAGTGGTAGGCCTCCAAGTTGGCGATGATTGCATGATTTACGTGTGTCCGTAACGACTTTATTTATTTTTTAATAGTGGAGAAAAACAGCTGCACGTAAGAAATACCGTGAGGCTTTGGGACGCTACGCCATCAAAGTCGTTAAGAAAACCGTATGTCTCTAACGAGGGTACGCGGACGCGTGACGGTTTTAAGAACTGGCCAGATGTTGCCTAAAACCACGGAAATAAAAAATAGTGGAAGTGTCAGCGTCGATTACTATTGGAACCGCTGTGGCTAAAACGCACACAAACAAATGATAAACATCACGAAATCTTGATAATGTAGTTTCTAATTTAAAAGGATATAACGAAGTCTGGATTGTTAATGTAATTTCAAGTTTACCCAGTCGCTATATCGTCGAATCAACTTTTATTGCAAGGTACGACGTTTTGATTTCATATTGAAATTTTATTCGTTTAACGTGCTGCCATCTTGCGGCTATTGCCTGGACTACGACGAATGATTAACATCTAAATCAATTCGATAAACAGAAAATATAAAATTTGTTAAAATAAGACTTGCCGATTATAT
Source organism: Hyposmocoma kahamanoa (assembly GCF_003589595.1). Taxonomy (NCBI): domain Eukaryota; kingdom Metazoa; phylum Arthropoda; class Insecta; order Lepidoptera; family Cosmopterigidae; genus Hyposmocoma; species Hyposmocoma kahamanoa. The sequence goes on along the minus strand of NW_020653535.1, from coordinate 13,255 downwards.
GTAATCGCATATTGAAACCAACACCGTCACTAAACGAAAATTCGTTTTTTCAAATTTCGCGCTATGCTTCTCACGTGGCAAAGCTACGTCCAATGCACAAACACCCGTGTCAAAAGTCTTCTTGATTTTCGCTAGACGGCACTAATGTCACTACTACCTTCGACGCAATGCCCGCGCTTCGTAACTGCTTTACCGACATTATCTCAGTAGTGACGTGGCTGTCCATCATGGTGGTGTAGCCCCTGTGCGCAAGAGTGTCACTATTATGATAAAAACGTTATTGCCTTATGATTATGAGGTAAGTAAACAGATTGTAAGTGGAATACCGTCTTTAAGTATTTAGTGTCGCTAATGATTTATGCCAATCACAATTATTTTAATATTTTAACTGGAATAGTGGCATTATACAGATAATGCCATTTTTGCCTTAATTTGAAACGAAAATCATAAATACTGTTAGGAAATACAGTCACGTTGTTATTAGTGATGTTTTTGAGTTAACTGAACTGAGATAATTATAAAATTAATAAATTATTATCGTCATTTTATTATTAAAGTCTTCCTTACTTTTTGTATATTTCATGAACCTTAGTACTATTAATACGAGAAATTAAAGAAAAACACAAATGTAATATCATGAAAACTAGAAACGGTTTAAGAAACAAAATGGAGCGCATTACACTATCAATATTATTCGAGTGATACGATAAACATTGAAGCATTATTAGTCAATAATGCTTCAATATGTATCGTATTGTTATCCATACCCGCAATATCATTGATAATATCTCGACCACGATCTGTACTGATTGTCTAAAATTATAAATAATATACTTCAACATGAATAAATTTATTCTAACTTAAGGTTTCCGAACAGAACCAATATTTGGTCGTCAAGATGGACAACTAAGGTACATTGGGTTTTGTATTTTAGTTATAAAATGTTTGCCATTTGGAACTCTAAAATTTGCCATACTTACTTAAGTACCTTTTTATTTTAGATTACCAAAATGCCGTTGCCAAATTCAAGAACGCTGAAGATGTTAAGATTAAGTCGGGAGGGCAAATCAACTGAAACTAACCTGCGAACCTCGGCTTCACCCGAGAAGGAAAATAAATATCCTAACGTTAACACGCGTAGTATAATTTTATTTCCACCTAAAAACAAATGCGAATCACTTGATTTTACCATGAAAGAACCATCTAAATTAACTTCTATCTGAAAAAGAAGACGTCAATTGACCTGTTCTTGAACGTCAATCTACCTGTTCTTGGGAATCATCAAGTAGCGTTGATGGGGACTTTTCTCCAGCTTCAGACGATGACCAAGATTATGTTCCATCGGAGTCTGAGTCTAACGAAGATGAAGTACCCGCTAAGCATGCTAAACTGATATTTCAACATATGAAAATTACCGGCCCAAACCTACAAACAGATTTTTCTAACTTACAACAACTGTCTGCAAAAAGCAGTTCTCGTTCTTCTTTCACGGAACGTGAAGATTCTGCAAAGTCCTTATCAGTGAAACGTGTCGACCCAAATACGAAACCTCAATATTTGTTTAGCTCCATCTCTTCATCAGATTCTGATTCCACTTCGGAAGATGAAGATTCTGAACAATCTTCATAAGTTAAGCGTGGTGACTCAAACATAAAATCTCGTTCTTCCTCAAGCTCTAGGCCATCATCAGATTCTGAACAGATATTGAAAAGCTCCAAAAAGATTGCTTCGGTAATGCGTGATTCTAAAACAGAATCTGAAGTTAACATGTCTTCAAAGCTAAGGTCCTCTTCAGTAAGTTCTGAATCCGTTTTGGACGATGGGGTATCATCTTTAAAAGCAAACTCAAAAGTTATTTCAGCAACGGCAGGTCTTTCTGGAATCATGTTGCCACCCATCCAGCCTAGAGTTTCTAAACACCCCAGCAATTTAAGAGATTCTTCTCCAAAAGAAGATATTCCTTCTTTACCAAAGCTTAAAGAACCTTCCAATGTCAACCCCCCTTCATCAAAATCTGAATCAAGTGTTTTGGATAGAAAATATTCACCCATCAAGAATAATGTTGCATCAGATTTAAATCAAAATCGCACAACAGACCAAAATACTGTTACTATTGTGTCATTTTTACATTCCAATCTATATCTCAGCGAAAGTTCCACAAATGAAGACACCGACACTACCCCTACAATGAACAGCGATAGCCCTTGCAATAATTCACCTCAACGCATTATGTCTCCATACTCACTATCTATTTTAACTCAGTATCAAGAACCAATACGACGACGACGCCGAGACTCAAATGAGAAAATAATTACTAAAACTCTTAGAAACTCCGGTTGGAAATATACTTCTATAAAAGGAAAGTTAGTAGAAGCAAGAATAATGGGCAGAACTTGTGGTGACCATTGTCGTTGGAAATGTATCGAAAAATCAACGAAGTACAGCGTAAAAAGATCTTTGGTGATTATTGGGCAATGGGATTATTATCACCTCAGTGAGATTTTATAAACAGTCATATGACGTCAATACAACCGACACACCAGTGCAAGGAAAAAGAGAATACAAGAAAACCGAAACATACATTTTATTTAGAAAAAAGGGGCCAAAAAAATTCAAGTACGTAAGATGTTTTTCAATAGTACACTTGGTATCAACGACAGGCCAATAAGAACAGTAATAGAGAAGAAACAAGGAAATGGTATGTTAGAGCCGGAAAAACAAGGCAAGCTAAGTGCTTGCAATCATGGTCAAATTTCCGCAGGTTTACTAGCTGAAGTACGGAATCATATTAACAGCATACCACGAATTGAGAGTCACTCTACCTACGAAAACAAACGTCTAGGGAATTCATAGATGGGGGAAAAAAATTATGAAAAAATCCGGAGAATTAAAATAGCGTTTTTTATACAAGACTTATACGAGACACTACACTGCAGTGATTGTATGTTTTTGTTTAGTTATTTTAGATTAATTTTTGTTTAGATTGTTAGTTTAGTCTCAAACAATTGTGTTCCTATAATCTGCCTAATTTTTGTGCCATTTTTTTTTACCTAGTTGATAAGAATAAACCATTACTTTAAAAACCAGTAAACTACTTTGATAATTCATTAATTCATTATTTTATTTTCCAAAAATGTATTAAGATAGTGTCAGTTTATCTTTTTACTGCAAACAATTAACGAAATATTTTAAATGGAATAGTGACACTAAATAGGATTTTTTTAAAACTATCAAAATATTAATAGAAACTCAATATAATTTGACAAAAGTTAATTAATAGAAAGGCCATACTCCAAGTCGTGATATAAAAACATTAGGTCACGTATAACTTCTTTCAATAAAAAAATATTATTCTGACTTATTTTCAGAAACTTCCATCGCCATTTCACGAAAGTTGATTTTGTGCATAGTGACGGTATTGGTTTCAATGTGCGAAATACTACTACGGATAACATTTTAGTGCGGCTTTCAATTTTGCACTCCAAAACAGCACAATAAGGCATTTTTCTTGAATTTTAGAAAATTTGCGTAACCGTCTCTCTAACATTGGGTAATGTAAATTTCACACAATTTGTTTTTTTCTCATTAAGGAGCAGGTTATTAACAGCAAACCAATCAACTACTTTATATGTAGCATTGTTCACATCGTCGTAGGAACATTGGTGCCTTTTAACTTTAAATAATAAGGAAGTATCATCAGCAAACAATACTATCTCATGTTTTATGCCCTCCATAAGGCTAGGTAAGTCATTAATATAAACTAAAAACAAAAATAGGCCTAGAATTGAACCTTGAGGGACACCCATGTTAATTGCACACCCTGATGATCTCGTACCGTTAACATCGACACAACCACGTCATACAAAGCTAAAATGGCGGACTGGCTGAAGCAACCTTTCGACACACAATATTCTACTGTATATATTGTTCTATGCCTAAAACCGAGATCAGTGGAACAAAATGTGGCTCATAATAAATATGACGGAGTAAAACCGTAACGTTGTGAAAACGCACTCGCCGCTGATTTAGTCAGGAATTACGTGAAGTTGATAACTGGCTTGATCACTTCACTCGTTAGAGTTGAAATAATAACGCCATTTTGCAATTAATTCGTTTTCATCACACTTGCTCGTAAACAGTGCCATAACAAGCAAAGTCAGTTGTAATGTGCTGAATTACGCCCACGGGCTTCATTACCGCCTTATAGCGGTAATGGATTTTTTAGATTTAATTGCACGGTACTTCTCTCATACGCTAAGATTAAGCAATAAGTTTTAATGCTCGATAAAATCTGAATAATCATATAAACTTGAAGACAAAAACTAAACATTTGCTAAAATTAATAATGCTGCAGCTTTCTTAGTATTTCGAAATTGTTTATTTTATTTTTACCATCACGGCAGTATGCGTTTTTGCCTTTACAACATTTTAGTTCGAGTTGTATTATCTATAGATGGAAGTATTCAAGCAACTCACCAGATGGCGCTTCTTAAATATTTTTTTACTGCGGCAACATTCAATTGCTGTTTTTCGAACTATATCCGTTTTTTAAATAACGCTCGCAAAATCGTGGCACTATTTTTGTATTTTTTCGAAATTATAATATATAAGGCACAATTCAAATAATAAAATAAAAGAATGAATAGAAGTGCAAACAGGAAGAATAGCTGGCTATTTGTTTATTAAAAAAAGCAAAAACCTCTAAATGTTGTGTTGTGAACGATATTTGTTCATATGTTGAAAACAAACAGTTGAACAACATTGTAAGCCTATGCGTTTAACTATATTAATCTATTCCCGTCCGTAAAAACCTTATTAAGTGAATGGAAGGCCCAGAAGTTTTCTTTTTATATCTTCCATATTGATGAACGATTCTAAAAAAAAAGACAATTTATATAGCCGCGATGGTCTGATAGAAAAGTTCTATTCGCAAGGCTTTTCTTTATAAAACTTTTGTTTAGCCCAGGTGATAGTGAGATGAAAGGGGGCGCTGGTTTAATTTCAAAGAATAACCACGTAACTTCGTGTTGTTTTTTACTTCCCTGCTGGCAAAAAAAAGTTGAGAATATTGTTAGGGAGTTGTTTATTAAAGCTGTAGCTTCTGTTCCGTGGGTTAGAGGCTTTATCAAGTGATAGCCTACAACTTTAAAATATCTTGTACAACATAACTGTACGGTGACCTATCACAAACTCGAATTTCTTTTTTCCGAATTTCGTTACTCCGAAAACGGTTCGACTTTTTTTCATTAGTGCGTTGACAGTTTTGATATAAATTTGCAATACAGAAATGTGTTACAGCAGAAGCATAGTATGTCCGTAAACCTATTATTAGAATAATTATTACACATACGTATACTTTGGGCGGAAGACAGTTTGGTCTAATCATGTTTGTTATACTGTCTGTTTTCCATATAGGTAATTTAGATTGCTGAAAATTCGTTTGGATTAAATTATTATTATTAGATAAAAATTGTACCGCCATACAATTTTACCGTACAGCTCCGAATTTCTGGACTGTACTTTGCTGGTGCACAGCCCACTGTGCTATGTTCTTGCTCTAATCTGAAATGTAATCTAAAAACAATGGTATTGAGTATTCAATAAATAACTTATAACTGAATGGAGGAGAGTACCAGAATCGAATTTGTTTGCATTTCCTAGACCCCCTCCTGTGGGTTTAGATTAGCTTAGTATATGAAAAAGCCGCACGTGCCGAGCGAGCGTGTCCCGGCAGTGACCGGCGAGTGCCAGAGCCGTATTTGTTTGCATTACCTAGACGGTACGACCCCCTCCTGTAGGTGTAGGTTGTGAGTGGAACGAGTGAAGCGAGCAACTACAACTTGATCAAATTAACTTGCATCTCGTTTACGAGTTATAAGAAATAATATAACAAAAATGTAACATGGTATTGTTTTTTTACAAAATAAAAATATTCAATTGGTCAAATGGTGTCTTGGAGAAATAAAAATCGGGAAAAGAATAACTTGTCAATATCTCAAAATAGTGAAACGTGTTTTCGGACAAATGAAACAAAACCTGTTCAATAAAAATCTAAAGGTTTTCGGAGAATCAAAATTCTGTAAATAATGTTTCTAGCTTGTGATAGGTACATAGCTGCTGACCAGATGACCAGAGACCAGAATCTAATCTAGTTTTAATGTCATTTAATATTTGAACAGCAAACAACCAAACTCCAACTGTCTATATGACTCGCTACACTTAACGACAGTTTTTTTAATAATACTAAGAGAGTGCCACTGCGCCCGTCACCCTGAGACATATGTTGACAAGTCCCGTGTACCTGTAAATTCACCAACACTTACCACCATGTACACGACTAGTTCGTCCCGTCACTCGATGTCATAAAAAAAATCTCTAAAATTAAAAAAAACACTTGAAAATGATTACTTTTTTAAAGATTTCCGTTATCATGAATACTATTAACATTTGTAATAAGATCGTATATAACTAAACATACAGTATACATAACAAGATCTTATTCCGTGCTTCTTCTTGGAAAGAAAAATTATAGATCATCTGTGCGAGACCGCCATATTTTCTGACTTTGTACTTCCCCCAAAAAACGTTCACAATGGCGGTTGTCAAAACAATCCCCGTAAATGGGCGTAGTTTTACAGTTAGGCTCACTTGAGATTGCCGTGGTCTGAATGGAAGCGACTTTTTGTAACAAAATTATACAGAACATCATGAACTTTCTGTCTATTTTTGACTCGTATCTGGTTTGCTACAAAATGCTTCATGGTATGATTGCAAATCAATCGAGCCTTTTTTTATGATACAAGAGACGGGGTTAATAAGTCGTGCACCTGTTGGTACTGCACGCCTGTTCATTGCAGTTGCAGTGCCATTCAAGAGCTTTAAATCGCGAAGATCTGAGTAAGCACTGCCACCGCGCCCATCACCCTGAGACATAAGTTGACAAGTCCCATGTGCCTGTAATTTCACCAGCCTTACATACTCACATAACTGGTTGGCGGCAGAAATAGGTAAGCTCATTCACAAGGCGCTCCAGTGCTACAAAAGATTAGCTTTTCTATAAACTTTGCCCTAATTATAAAACTTGTATCTTATCTATATAACAATTCATTAGTATATGCGTACTACTTCTTACTTTATTTGTTATTATTAAATAAAGCAAGCTGTAGGGGAATATCAGTGCTTTTGTTAAGCACGCCAGTTTCGCGCTTAGCTACTCACTCTCTCATACTACCATTGTCTGATACTAAAGTGTATTAATAATTTTCATTATATTTATTAACGTGTTAAGATGATCGGTTTCATTGTCATTACCGTTATTACTAAATCTGTTGTTATTGTTATCTTAATATTCATATTCATTACATAGAGATCACACTTAATTAAGTTGTTTGGTATTAAAAAGGTTCTAAAATTTTGACTTCAGTGAAATAAGTCTAAACCCATTTACAGAGAAGTATTATTTAAACCTAAGCCATATTAAGACGGTTTATAGATATAATAGTTTTGAGGCATATAAAGTGTGCTCCTTGGGTTGTATATTACGTTCATTGTCGTTCACGACTTTTTTGACGTTACGACGATAGACTGTCGTGACAATGTCGTCAGACGATAAATAAAACGTCACGATAAAAATTTGACGGCAGGCAATCGCAGCTTCAAACATCTCTGCCGTGCAAACGATAAATTGTCGTCACGATCTAGTGGGAACAGCTAAGCACGACAGTCGTTCAACTATAAAATAAACGTCCACGACACAATCATGACAAGTAGTCGTGATATGGGAACAGGCTAGACACGACAGTCATCTAACGATAAATAAAACGTTACGACGTAATAGGAACGCGTCCTAAGAGTGATACTTGTTTATACATTGGAGACTAACATCACAGGTACGAGAATTACATTTGAGCTCATTCCATATCCAAACTGTCTACAGTTGGCTTCTAAGTCAATTAGCAAAGTGTGGACATTTGGCCGGAATAATTCCATATTTACACAAAGACATTACTAATTAAAAAAATATTAAAATTGAAATTTTTCTGATCCACATCATGTATATTTGTTTTTTCAATCAAACCAACGTTTCAGTTCCTTTGCAGGTTTTACTTTGCTTTACAGTTCTCATTGTTTTTATTTTCATATTTAGTACCTAAAAGTGTATGGATGCATAAATCAGAATGTTGGACGATGAAAAGAGAGGATGAACGGACTGTGCATGCAGCGGAAATGCGAATGTTGAGATAAATGTGTGGAGTGACGAGACAGGATAAAATTAGGATTGAGTATATCAGGGGAAGTTTGATAGTGGCTCCGATGACGGAAAAGATGAGGAGTAATAGGTTAGCGTCACAGGGACATGTCATGCGGAGGGAAATGTCATGTGACGAGAAGAGTGTTAGGTATGAATGTGGACCGATATAAGGAGATAGGAAAGGATAAGGCCGGGAAGAAGTAGAGTAGTTTAAATTGTAGTAAAAGTGTAAGCCGCGACCTTAAAATGGAACTGGGCCGGACATGTCTGCCGCATGTCAAGCGAACTGTGGGCAAATACCACTGGAAGACCCAGAACGAGATGGCGTGACAAATTGTATGTGTATACGAGTTCTTGACCTGTAGCAGCGTTAAATCATGAAGAGTGGAAAAGGGGAAGGGAGGCCTTTGCCCTGCAGTGGGACAGTAAGAGCTGAAAAATGAAATAAAAAATGAATTTAGTAACTTCTTGAGTAACTGTTCGTGTGAGGATTGCAGTGTTACGGTTTTGAAGGGTAAGTGTGGTGGCGAAATTACAGTAAAAGTAGTGAGAAAGAAATAAATTACACGGGTGCAGTGGCAGTGCCCTTCAGGTCTATGTGATTTAAAGCTCTGTCGTGTCGCGTACCACCAGACGTGCGACTTGTTCGTCCAGTCACTTGGTACAATAAAAAAAAATGAAGTACCTATGTTTATAGACTTTTCTCATCATCAAACTTATGATTTTGTTGGCTATAGGATTTCAATTTTCTCATTTTATCTTGGAATCCCCAAAAGGAGATAAAGCCGCATTGATCTACCAATAAAGCCGTCAGACAGTAATAACTTTTCCCGAAATAAGATTACACCAGATTATGTATTTCCACAAAAATGGAATTGGAATTGAATTGATTTGCAGTCGGGAATATTCCTGATCATATCCCATCCCACACACATATTAAAAATAAGAAATCAAAACTCAAAATTATTTTATTAGGTCGCAAATTCGGAAGGTTCGTAGCGTACACGCTGCGCCACTGAGCCTGCTAAATTTTGGTTTTCAACTGAAGCCCTGTAGTTAATAAATTCACATTTATCTCAAGATTTTAAAATTGCCCAACAGTTGAATGACGCACTGAGCCGCCAGTTGCCCCTTCAGTCGTCATCAGGCACTTGTCGACGATTTTATTCATATTAATTATAAGAGCGCGTTGCAGGACGCGAGTGGCGGTCCCTTTCACCTGACCTCATAAAATATATCTCTCACCTCTCATACAGGAGACGGAACTTCACTTCTCATTTCCAAATTATGCGCAGTTAATTTATAAACTAATTATTCGTTACTTCAACGGTGAGTGAAAAATCTGAACATGAGGATTTTTCTCGAAAACTGAAGTCCCCCAACCCTCATTGGGCCGACAAGTTGAACAATACCCTAACATCTCTCCTTGGATGAAATACGTGCTCAACCATGAGACTATACACAAACAAATTAAAAAAAGGGTTAACAAAGTACGCATAAAAATATAAAGATGGACCCTAAAAGGAGCAAATGAAAATTTTAGGTAAATAGACCATTTTTTACTGACTCACCAAACTTAGGATAATTTCTGCCGAAGCATCTTCCAAGGGAGCTACCACAGACATCAATATGGAATCGCACGAAACTGGTCAGAGAAAGCTTCGGCTCAAGACAAAATAAAATGGGTTGTCTGATTTAAATGACATTACGGTCCAAAACAGACTAAGATCTCCGAACAAAAATCCTATTAACTCTCGTACATTTTAAAATGCTAACAAACGAATAAACGTTCATGGACCTGAATCGCGTAACAATAGACACATAAAACTGTTGTAAAAGTCACGGACAGATGTATGTAATACTTTGTAAGAATGTTTTATGCTCTCCATTGAATTGAAAATACCTGTTTAGACCTACCGAGTTTAGTAATACCTTGTAGCATTCTCTTTCATTATCATCGTCAGTGCCTTTTTTATGATATCAAGTGACAAGGAAGTCGTGCGCGAGGTGGTAAGCGACACGCCTATCACACACGCCTAACTGTTGTAGTGGTATTCAAAGCTGTAATGGCAAAAACCTCAGGGGCATTACCATGGCGCTCGTCACTCTGAAGCATAAAGTTGACAAGTTACATGTTCCATGTAGTTTCACCAGCATTCTTAACCTTCAAAACTGGAATGGAGTAGTCACGTTACTGGCAGAAATAGGTATGGTGAAAGTACTTTCCTAGACGAACTCTAAATACTAGTCCTGCAAGTCGACAGAATACAGGGTTCTTCCAGAACCACCAAGATCAGGTTGGTGTTATAAGCATATAATTTATATTTACTAAGTAATTCTAATTGTGTACTTTCATGTCCGTTATTAAATGTAATTCAGCGCTTCCGTTACTTACACAATCTAATAATAAAAACAACACACAGTGTTGACCCTGTGTTTTTATGCAATCACTAGATTTACGTCTTTAGTGAGTGGTAATAGAAGTTAAATTCTTAATTTTTGTGCATGATTTAAAGTGACACTCTGTTTGAATATTAATAACCATAATATGTATAGCAATAGGCAGTAGCATCTGTTGTTTGTTGTTTTTGGTGGCGATGGTAACTCTTGAAATAACGATTGCTTCCCTATTGAAAGGTTAACAGTTTGAATCCTTGTAGCTTATACTTACGACTTTAATTTCCAAATTACGAACACCTTGTGAATAGTTAATAGTTTTTAGAAGCAGTAGAGCATCTTGTGAAAGAGTTCTGGACTTCTAGTACTGCCACCTTACCTAGTTCTGCCGCAAGCGGTAATGTGAGCAATATTGAATTCCGGTCTTGAAGGGTAAGGTTGCTGGTGAAACTTAGGCACATAGGACTTGTCAATTTATGTCTCAGGGTGACTGGCGCTGTGTCCAGTATGTCAGTTACCACCATGTGTACGACTTGTTCGTCTGTCATTTTGGTATCATAAAAAAACCCTTTTCCTTGAGGAGACTCATGGTCAGCATTGAGATGTATAATAGGACGATAATGACCTCTTAAATACTGTCCCACAGTAAGGTGAGACCTCCCCAAATTATCTCTACTCATCTCTGTTGTTGACCATCGGAGGTTCAGCGTTAACATACCATATTGGTCACATGCAAAACGAACTTTTGCAAATTGGTTCTTATAATTTCATTATTTATTACTGGGAATTAGTTAAATATCCGGCAAGCTAACCGCTTCAGGCAAAAGATAACCGGTGGTATTGATTAACTGTCTTCCCAGCTCAGTTCAAATATTGTTTCTACTAATTGTCTGTAAAATATTAGCCTGCGAAATTGGTCTAGATGCCCTTGGGGTTAATTTCGTTCCTTCGGTACGCCCTCTGCCAGCTCCAGCTTAGAAGTCTGGCTAAACTTGCGACATGTGACTTTTACATTGACGAAACTCAGTCCTGAACTTCAGAAATTGATAATATTTAGCAACTTCGATGGCCCAACTGTTTCGCACTGTGCGCACGGAATGAGGACGATCCAAGTTCGATTCTCATACCAATTTGAAAAATGAACTTTTCTGAATTCGTTCTGATCTGGTTTCTATAACAGTGACTTAAAATTCACGAAACTGACATAAATAGTACTATTATACTCCGTCCAATAATTTCTTTAACTTTGGACATAAACATGCCTCCGAAGTTCCGTAATTATTTACATACAACTATATAGACAAAAAATGCAATACTTCCTGGACTCTTTTAGTTTTTCGTTTTAGTGAAGCGACGTGCTCTTTACCTCCGATATTTGTCGAGTCAACAAATTATGTAACGTTATAATTTTAATGAAATAAAATAAATTATAAAAAATTATAATAAATTCTTATTGTTGATTAAAATGAATCATCGGATTCATCTCCATATGAACGGGAATCATCACTTGAATCCTCGTTAACATTAATTATTAATTCTTGAGTACACAAATTGTCAAACGCAACATCACGATCACAATGAGACAATATCTTCTTTTTTGAACCTGTTCCCATTCACGATTAAAACTTCTTCATAAATAAAATCGATTGTCATAAAAAATCGAATCAGAAACGCAATAGGACATCACTACTTAATTGTCAAAAGTTGAATAAATGGTTGGATGGTGTGTAATTTAATATTACTTGACTTGACATCAACAATTTGCTAATAAATTTGAATAAAACTAATTATGTAAACTTTAATAACAAATTAACATCACTACAAATTAGATATAAAAAATTACATATTGATGAGCTAATCGAATCTAAATTTTTATGTAGTCTCATTAATAAACATTTCAATTGGAACTCTCACAAATTTGCCTTTACCTTGAAATGTTTGCGTTATATGACTAATATGATCTTGTTATCTGGAGAAATGATACGAATGTAAATAGAGTGTTGTTAGCACAAATAAATGTAAAGGTGCAATGACCGCTAGGACAGCTCTTAACTCATATAAACCTTTATTCAAGGATCTAAGTTTGTTACCCCTGGCTGCCATATGAGGCGAACATTTTTGCAAAAAATAAATTTACATTTGTTTACCAAAAATATACACATTAACTTTCGAAATTACAGAAATCCCAACAGACTACTTTTCTTTGAAATACTTAAGATGGAGAAATATAATCAAAACTGTTTGTGCATGTAGGTCAGAATTTACAATAGAGTACCAATTTTGTCATTAAAGACTTGTGGAATATTTTCTTTATGAGGTAACCTCTTTGCAACATAAAAATAATCATCAAAATCAATTCACAAAGGCCGGACCTATCGCGTACTTAACATACATACGAAAAGTCAGTCAGTACAGTCGAATTCAGAATCTCCTCCGTTTTTTTTAAATCGGTTAAAAGCAAGGGATTTTACATTTGCTTTTGAAATTTTTTTATAAGTTTGGCGGTTAGACCATAAACCCGAGTTATGATTACCTAATACATTATCGTTATTATTTTCCTTTCCATTATCATAAACAAGATAATGATATTGATTAAGACCAATGATG